>NC_143160.1:1755948-2055948 GCF_041381405.1 Jatropha curcas | reverse complement strand
CCTAACAACTACTATTTGGCTTGTCATGAGCCAGCATAACAATTGCTGGCATGGGTTCAATCCATAAATGGCATCTCTGTAATATAACAAAAAAAAAATTTTGTGCGCTTATCTACACTCTGTTTCCATGTTCTATAATCTATATGCCATTTAGTATTTAAGGATCAGAGCCACACGAGCATGCAATTTTTCTATTTTGAGTTCAAGGGTTAATAATAAATCCCTTAAACCTAAGCCTGGAATGTCTCGTGTTGCGAGGACTAACCTGAAGAAACTCCAATACACAGAAGAATAAAAAAAAAATGCATATATCTAGGAGAGGCAAACAGGGCAAAGCCAGTCAAATAATTTAAATAACCAGTTTGTGCTCCTACAAAATCCGGAACATGAGACTGCCTTCTTGAGCCATTCACAAAGAAGCATATAGAAAAAACTGATGCTGCTACTATGCAGAGTCATACAATGCTGTATTATCAACTGCGGATGCAGGGAGTTTGCATGCGGTGAACACAATCTTAATAAATTCTATGGGCAAATGGCGCGATAGAGATCCTGCTTATGTAAGATTATGCCTGTCTAATGCAAGCCCCTGCTTCTAAAGACAAATGCAAAGTACATACAACCAGAAAGATTATTATAGAACTCGAAGGTTATTGTATAAGGAGAGATTTTTTTTTTTTTTTTTTCTCATTATCACACAAGATAAGCAAAAACCATCTAGAACACAACACCTATATGCAAGTGCTATTTTTGTATAACAACCAACTACAAGGAAAAAATTGAAAAGAATTTTCAGTTCTCATACTAATGATCCCTACAAACTATTTTATCTCAGCACTTGTCATTTGGATCACTTTTACCCATGCAATGATCACCGTAATCTCAGACTTGGTGAACAGTACCTCCAAAACGCAGTTGCCTTCAGACTTACATCCGAAGGTATTCAGGAAAGCAATATTGTTGCTCGTGCATGGATAGAGCAGAGGCTATTTTGCAAGGTTTCAGAGTCAGCTGACCTCTGGCTGTAACAATGGGAAGAAAGTCCAGTTGTTGGCAGGCCTAGCTTCCTTCCCAGCAATTGTTTCATTGGCCCACCACTCAGAGCTGATAGTGGGCTTATCTGGTACTTCTTTTGAATTATCAAAGTTGAACTCTTTGATTGACCCAAGTGTGATAGAACGATGTTTTCTATAGCAAGGCTCTTCTTCCGTTTCTCCTGAGGGTTTCTCAGGCGTTTCATTGGAAGTTTCCCCGATGTGTAAACAATCATTACTATTAATTAGAATCTCCTCACTGTTTATTTGTTCCTCTGCCATACTGTCCTGTGGGCATTCTGAGAAAGTTCTAGATGATGTCATTGACTTGCTTTCAAGACAACGTGCAACCTCTTCACCACTCAATTCGAATGAGACTCTATGATCGACTATATTTTCATCATTTTTAGATGCATTTTCTGAGTTAGCAAGGGATGCAACCTCAGAAATCTGGTTTTCCAGAAGCAAACCATCTTGAGATGCAGGCACCACACAATCAGGCGTTAAAGATCCAGAACCAAGCCTTGAACGCAGCCCCACACCATCTGGAGTCACGGACCCAGAACCAAGCCTTGAACCTAGCCCCACTCCATCTGGAGTCGCAGTACCAGAACAAAGCCTTGAACCTAGCCCAACTCCATCTGGTGTCAAAGTTCCAGAACCCAGTCTCGAGCCCCACTTACGAGTGGTAAAATGTTCAAAGCCCAAGAGCTTAGGCGCTTCCCCCATACGGAACTCAAGAAGGGGGTGTCTATCAGGGAAAGGGGAAGAAGTGCCTGAATTTGATATTATTGAGCCTGGTGAGATGAGTTGACCACCTGGGCTTCCAGGGTACAGTGGATAAGACTGGAATTCATAATGGGATAATGCAAACTTTTGATTTGCCCCACTGTTTCTTCGAGCACGCTCCAGAGAAGATGTCAGGAGTTGAGCAAATGGCACTTCTGGGGAAGAAGGTGTAGTCAACTGAACAGATTCAGGAGGAGGAGTGAAGGGAGCGGTTGATGGTTCAGTAGTGAAGGCAGAAAACACAGGTGGAGTGACTAGCTGGGTTTCATGAGCATAAGGACCTATGGCAAAAATGGATGCAGGCCCACCAGGGGAGTATGCACTCACTGAAAGAGCAGTAAGAGAGAGCAATCCTGCTGGTGACTGGGTGACAGAAGGGGGATCAGATTGGAGGAATGAAGCAGGAGAAGAGGGAGGAGCAATGAAAGGAACAGCGGCAGCAGTTGAATGTGTTTGATTTTCAGCAGAAGTGACTACAGCTTGCGGTACTTCTGGTTCAGGAACAAGAACAGCATGACCAATTCGCTTGCTATTTTTATGAGAACCAAAGCACCAGTACAGACTCCAGCAGCCTCCCCATCTTCTTTTCTGTGTTGAAATAAGAAAAGAGAAAGATTGTGAAGAACTAGTTCCAAGGGAATCAAACCGAACATTCTTTTTCTTATTGCAAACTGTTCTGCATTTGACAATGGGACAGCATCCCTGAAGCATTGATAACACGATAATTGACTCAATTCAGAAGTACATTTCCCTATATCTATTTTTTCTTTTCCTATTGCCAACAACTAAGAATTCCATTACCACCTGTAATTGCCCTTCACTTACCCCACCCAAGCCAAACAAGCACACATGCATGCAAGTGGACATACAGGGAGAACCAAATTGCTATCCAGAAGCCCAGTCTAGTAATGAGGAAACGGTTACAATTCTATTCCTAGAAGAGCTGCACCGAAGAATGACGTTGAAAGTTTTAAAAAGCTCCTGAAATGACATTTCTAGGCTAAACTTGTTTTGCATTGAATTTAATGTTTTTACTGGCTATCTAAAATCTTTTTTCCACTACAGATAGTGTTTCTGAACACTCTCTGCTAAGCACGAGAATAAATTTCCGATGTTGCAAAATAAACCGAGGGGATTCCAAATTCTAAGTGCATAAAACATCGATCTTTTGTTACCTTATCCGTTTCCCATTTTCAGAAATAAAACTAAAAATCAAAAGTGGGCAATAAATAAATGCCTAGAAAAAAAAAAGTCAATGAAACAAGCCCACAAGGTGAAAATGAAAAATAGAAAAAGAGAGAATTTTCAGTTCTGAAATTTCACAATTCAATACCCGATAAAGCTAATATCAAAATTACCCGAAATTTGTTTCTCAGCTAGAGCAACAAAATACTAAAAACCAGACTCAGGATCCAACATTTTACTCTCTTCCCTTCCCCCAAAGTCTCTCGGTTACGGAAACAAAATTATAATAAAAGCCTTAAAACGTTTTATAAAAGAAGAAAAAGGAGATAAATAACTGAACAAAATTTTCAATCAAACAAAAAATAGATTTTTTTTTCTACTTTGCTGGCATTTTCCCACTTCACAAACAGAAGATGAATCATAATCTAAATTTGAAAAAAAAAATGAGGCTACAATATTAGGAAATGATTAGAACAGGTAAATATAAATCTACAAGTGCGTGCTTGTATGTGCGTGTCTACCTGAACGACGGTTGGCTGGACACGAGACTCGGCAGAAATGATGGCAGTGGCTGCGGCGTTGATAGTCTCGACGCTGTTGTTAACACTTCTCATCTTCTTCGATTTGGAAACAGAGTTCGGATAACATATCAGATTTGTGATTCGATCTTCAAGTGCAAAATAAATCGCAGAGAGATAAAGGGAGAGAGAAGGGTCAAAGACTCAAAACTGTTCTAACAATAAATCAAGATATAAATAAAAATGAAAATAATAGATCAAAAACACTTTCTTTCTTTCTCTAAAAACACTCCATCTCTCTCGTCTCTTTCAGTTTCCGTTACTCTCCGGTCCTTATCCTCCAGTTTCATCCGCTCTGTAACTTAATGATCGCCACGTCATTGTGTAACGACCCACCACTTTTTTATTTATTTATTTTGTTATAAGGAAAAAAAGTTTGTAATTATTATTTACAATATAATGATGATTGAAAGTCGTTTTTTTTTTTTAATTTTCTTCCGTCCACTTTATCTATTTTTTTCAGAAATATTAATTAATAAAAGAGCATTACTTAATTTTTTCAATTTTACCCATTTCAAAAAAAAAAAAAACTTTTTCAATTTTATCTTTATATCTATTAAATATATTAATTAATTAAGGAGTCTTTTTTTTTTTTTATCTTTGTTGGCTCATGATGTTTCTGAAGTTGATTATCTTCTGCCTTCAGCTGTACTGTTTGTTCTAAAGCTCCTATTGAAAAAAAAAATATTAATTATTTTTTATAATTTTCTTATTTATTTTATCATCTCTTGGCTCCTACTTCCACATTAATTTTATCAAATTATTAAAGCAAAAATATTAAAATTCAAATAATCATATGAGATAATAGTAATATAATCAAATTAAAAATTATTTTATTATGATTTAAATGACATAGTTATTTATTTTCTTAATCACCATATAAAAATTTTAAATAATAAATAAGAATAGATAGAATAATTATTTTTTCACGTAAAATATTAAAATTGAAATAATTATGTGAGATAAACAGTAACTTAATAAATTAAAAATTATTTTATTATAATTTAAATGATATAATTAATTTTTTATCACCATATAAAAACTTTAAACAATAAATAAAAATAAACAAAAAAAAAATTTACCGTGAAATTATCACTATACAAAAAATATTTCCTAATTTATGATTTAAAAAAAATTATTTATTGTTCATTTATTTGATGCTGCCAACTTGTAATTAGTGGGGTAATAAATTGATTTATGTAGGAAATAAATGGAAGATTATGATGATAATGTGATTTTGCAATAATGTGTTGTTTAAGGTCAAGCCACCTAATCTATGATACTACAAAGATTTGCAAACTATTAAGGTCCACAAAAGAAGATTAGCAGTAAGTAATAATAGATAATGGTACGTAGTGAATTGACTGAAATAGCCTTGGAGTGAAGGGAAAATAACGAAAAGAGGAAGCAGTTATGGCGGAACTAACAATAGGGTGGTGCGAGGTGGGGATGAGTTACTGTTGTTATTATGTTCCTTTCTGTACATTGAATTGAACCTTTCCTTTAGATAAAGCGTGACTCTCGTGACCTCATTTTGTGTGGGTGCCCCACCATACAATCAATCAATTCTTTCTGATTTGATTTGGAGAATCATGACCGTCCGTGAGTTGACGAGTCTAATATTTTTTTTTTATCAATAAAACCGAAACGGCAGCTCAGTGTTAGCGTTGCTCACGTGGATTGCATGTGGCGTTGCTGTCTGTCACGCGGACAGTTTTTGACCCTTACGTTGTTTTTATTTTTATAGTAATTCAAGTTGAAAAGGAGAGAAAAAAGAAAAAGAAAATACTATATATTAAAAAATAAATTATTATTTAATACATGAGTTGAATGTAGATGTGTTTTTAGATTGTATTTAATAATTTATGGGATCGCTATCTAAAATGCTAGCAAACAATGAAAAGTACATAACCACAAAATGCACAGATGGCTCCATTTCTATTTATGAATCCAAACTCATAATTTTGGGACCAGTAGCCCTAAATTTGCAACCAATGCAGATCCTTCTATTCTATCTTTATAGCCGTTTCCATTTATTATATGTATTTGAAGAGAAGTTTTATCTACTCCCGATATATAAATCCACGTCTATATATTGAATCAATCATAAATAATATTTTAGTTCAATTTGAATATACTTATAACCATACATTGAAAAAAAATAATAGTATTTTTAAAAAAGTTTTTAATTGGCTAGGTGTATGAGACGACTCATACACTAAATGTAAGCAAGTAATTTTTTGTATTTTAATGTTTGAATTGAGGATTAAAAATGAATTTCAGATAAAATTATTTTAATATTGATGACTCTAAATTACTTTCTAGTTGTACATGTATTTTTAAATTTAAACTAAATAATATTTAGATAAAATCACTTCTATGCGATCAGATTTTAAATATGTACTCTGTCTGTCTCATATATTTAGGCCTAGTTTGATTTTAACATTGATTAAGAAAAATAAATTAATATGGTTGACTTATATCTTGTGTTTATTTTTTTCCTAAATATCTTTTTATAATATTAAATGATGGACATCAATTAGGAATGGAAATATATATTAAATAGGAATATGTTAAAAAAAATAGATAATAAATAATGTTTTAAAAAAATAAAAATATATTTCAGGATAGATGAAATTAATATGGGACGGTTCGAATAATAATTAACGTTAGGGATCCAATTCAATAAATATTGGCCCATAGCACGAGACTGGAAGACCACTGGAGAACCACATTCAGCTACTACTGTAAGAGTCCTTGAAATGCAAAATCTTGCAGTACTCGGGGGTATAACAGACAAATTAAAGTAAGAAACCTCCTTTTCTTTTAGCTTTCTTCCACAATTTTTTATTGTTTATTTTTAACCCTAATTTTGTCGTTGCTGTTGTTACTTTAGTTTAGGACAAGGCAAGGCAACAATTTTTTTTTTTGGGTCTAAAGTGTGCACGTGTGCATAGCCACTTGTTTGATGGGTTTTCGTGCACAACCCTCGTGTGTAAAAGATAGTGACAACAAAACATACACAATCTCTCTCTTTTCCCCTAATAAAATTAACAAAAACTTGCACGGGTGGGTGCATATATGTTATGTTGTGGCTTCTTTTAATTTTCTTTTTCATCATCATCTCTCACATTTTGTGATGATAATGATATTACAAAGCTAACTTCTCTTTTGCCCTCCTTTTCTTGCCCCAAAAGGAGCTTTTTTTAGTTTTTTTTTTTTTTTCCTTTTTATTCTCTCTTTATGATTCTTTACTTTTTACCACCTTTTCTTTTCTTTCTTGCAACTTTTCAGTTCTTTAGAGTAAAAATGGTGGACTTTCTTTTCACTCATCTTCCTCCTGTAACAACACGTACTACCCAAAAAAGAAAAGATTGAAAAAGAAAGAAAGAAAGAAAGTCCTTTGCATCTTATTGACTATCCTTTTACCGTGCACCGTTTCAGTTGCCTTTTTCATGTACTGATTAATTGAAAATTGAAATAGTATATTGTGAGCTTGAAAGTTAGTAGTAATTACCTCTTTGATGAAAAAAAAAAAGGAAAGAAAGCATTAATCTTTTCTTAATTTTAACTCGTCATAAAGTGTTAATTTTTCTAATATGAAATAATCCTAGAAAAGGAAATGAAATACTATAATTGTTAGATTAAATTAATAGAAAGAAAATGCTGTTGGGTCCAGTAGGCAGTTGATATTTCTGCAAGATTGAGGCTCTAATGGGGTGGGTTATTAGTAGTGAGGTTATGGTCCTACAGGGCAAAAGCCAAACCAACACGCCACATGTTTAGGTGGGAGTCATCTCATGATCGCTTAAAAATTTTAAATTTATATATGTGAAGAGAAATTGAAAGAGATAATCTTCTTGAAAATCTTGAATTGCATAATTTTTGGTTTTCTTTGACAAATATAAGCAAGCGTCGCTATTAGATGACATGCCAGCCTTTTCCCATCAAAAAGACTCTTTCTTCTTATGTAATGTAGGCCTTGTTTTCTTTACCTCCATCAAAGCCTAGAAAAATGGGACTTGATTTATCGACAAATAATTGGCTGGCTATAGACTGCCCTAGTTTTCTTTCTTGAGATCAATTTCAGCAGCCCATGTCGGCTGTTGCCTTCTGAAGCCCAGGGTGAGGGTGCGCATCGATATGCAGATTGGGCCACAGAGCAGATTCATTATGGTGTTGAGGCCAATCTATTATGCTCAACTTTAAAGCCCACTGTCTCGCCGCAGAAGGAAAGACAAGAAAATCTCCATCAGTCTGCATTTACACAGAATAGGAACATCTTCCACATATATATCTTGTTATATTTTCGTTAAAGATAATATTATAGCAGATGACTCAACTCTCAAAGAACTGCAAATATCCCATAAAGTTCTCTTAATATATGATCCTACATACAACACTATGCTTATGGCATCGTTATTTTCACGTCCCGCATCTTTATTTTCAGCTTCTACAAATACAAGACCAACTCTTTATCAACAATCGTATTCTTCGATTTCATATCATAAAAACCCCAAATTTGGTCTCTCCTCGTGGATTACTCATTTGGGTTTTGCTACTTGCTCTGAATGGAGTGGTTTAAAGCATATGGGTATGTCGCTTGCGCCGAAATCTCTTAAGAAAGGTACGTATCTTGAATTGGGTATGCTTCTTTTTCAGTCTTCCTTTTTTTTTCTTTTAATTTTTTGTTTTGATTCTTGAAATGTGGTGTTGCAGAGAGGAAGGCTAGATGTAAGGGTATGGTCGTTCAAGCATCTTTGTTTGGGGTTGGAGCTCCTGAGGCTCTGGTTATTGGGGTGGTGGCTTTGCTAGTTTTTGGTCCCAAAGGTCTTGCTGAGGTTAGTAGTGCATAAGGAAACACTACAAAAATAAAAGATTGCTCCCCTAGTATTCAAACAATTATTAGTGATACCTGCATAGATTTTGAGGAATTCTTCATAATGCTTGTTGATTTTCCTCTCTGTCATTTCTACCTCCAAAATTCTATTTCCTGTGGTCAGTAGAGTGAAGATTGCAGGACTGACAATTTGAATATACTGTAGGATTCTAACTGCCTATATGCTCACATTTGTTTGCACTTGTTTTTCATGCATATTCAGTTATCTGTCTGTATGCATGTTTTGATAGTTAATTATCTGAATTGTCTTACCATTATTGTGGCTTAAAATTCAATGCTTAACTGCCATGAATTGAAGGCAACAGCGAGAGAGGTAGGTTAAAATAGGTTGGAGTGTCTTTGTAATACAATAAAAAGGAAATGGATTGCATTTAAATTTGTCCACTTGGGGAGGGGAAGGGATAGTATTGCTTGGAATTGCAATATTTTGAGCTTAACCCAGGACGCATCCTTTGATCCTGATGCGTTTGTTTTAACTTTGATGGTTCAATAGCATTTACCTTTCAGAGTGCCAGTTTTCTTTCTTGTTATGTATTTTTTATTGAGTATCTAAATGCAGGTTGCACGCAATTTAGGGAAAACTCTACGTGCATTTCAACCTACCATTAGAGAACTCCAGGTAGGTCCATAGAACTTTTAGTTCAAATTTATTGTTTCTGCCTCTGCAAAGTAATTATATATGAATTCTGCAACATTTTTTGCTTTTAATCTATAAAGGGAATCAGTGCAACAGTTTGAAAATGTAGGAAGTGTCAAGGGAATTCAAGAGCAGCCTTGAACGAGAGATTGGCCTTGATGAAATTTCAAGTCAACCACAAAACACATATAGCTCCAACAGAGCAAACCCTACTGCAACCCCTTCATCACTTGGCAGTTCTGAAAGTCCTCCAACAGCAGCTGACCCCAGTGAGTGGCCAAATACTTCTAATCTTATATTGAGAAGGCTATTAGCTTGATCAAAAGGTTACATTTTAGTCCAATGTGGCAGAATGTGTTGTGAATTGTCAATTTGGCATTTTCTGGAAGTTTATTTGGCACATTGTTACTGTTCAACATAAATACATTAGTTCAACATGATGACATTGGGTGTGACAGACCGATATAGCTATGGGTACATTAGTTTTTTCAAGATCAGGCTCGCTAGTAAATTTCTTCTAGGGCTTGCTGATCTTTAGGCTCTGATATGATAAAGTATTCATAACTGAGTACTCGACAAACTAGGAGGATCCATAGACATTATAGATGGAGCTCCCTTTACAACGACAGTTAAATCTTATGTTGTCTTCGACAATTTCCTGACAGTCAACAGCAAATTAAATAAGTTATTGAATAACATGCATTAGGCCTTGTGCATTACGCCCTTCATACATAATGGTGGGTGCTTCTGTTTCAACCATTGCTTATAGATTAAAACACACTTTAGTTGTAGGCTACTACAACTTTTAGCTATTTGTTTTGCTGTAAATTACAACTTGTAGCTTCAACCAATGCTTATAAATTAGAATGCACTCTTATAAATCACAACTCGTAGCTATTTCCTTTGTTGCATAATCAAGGCAATTCTTCCATCAGATTATGGTTTATGACCCAAAAAAATGTTTAGGTTTTCATATAAATATGACAAGGCATTGTCAATTTTTTTTTTCTTTTTTAAACTTGCAGATGGTGCTCCATCTCAAACCGGAGCATATACCAGTGAGGAGTACTTGAAGATCACAGAAGAGCAGCTAAAAGCATCTGCTGTGCAACAGAAGGGGCAGACACCCCCTTCTGGACAAAGCCAGTTTGAATCTCTGAGCAAGCCTCAAGGTTAGCCATTTCTTCATGTTAACCTGTGTCTTTCTACCTCTCTTTCCTTTTTTTGTGACACTAAAAAAGAATTCGTTATCAGCTGCTGGTGAGGAAACTGCTGGTGCAATGCCTCCACCGCAAAAGCCAGAAAATCAAGTGTAAGACAAGCAAGTCTAAGACCTTCCAAATGAGGTATCCGATTTTCCAAAGCATGAAACTAGTTAGCTGGGATATGAAGCCTGGTGCAAAAGTTGATCTAGATCCTATTCATGTGAAGAGGCCATGATGATGAGTCAAGTTTTATTGAACTCGATGTAAAGCATGATTTCGTGTAATAGCAGGATGGAATTTGTTATTCTTTTTCCCGCGTATTTAATTAGCAATTTCGCTATGAAAATGTACTGTATTCAATGAGATGACATTAAATGGAAGAGAGACAAAGGGACAACCAGTGGCTGGAATAGAGGAGTTTTTGCTGTAATACATGTTGATGATCATCCTTGTTACTTTATTAATAATTTCATTAGACTAATCGTCAACCTCACTTCTTTTTTAAATTGAGTTAATGGTTCAATCTTCAAATGTCTACCTTGTAATGGAAAAGATCACCAAGAGTTTAAATTATAGACATCCATTCCCGTCAAAAATCTTCAATTTATAAGGAAAAAACGAAAGAGAAATGACCATTATTATACCAAATAATTGCACAAATTTGTAAAGCTTTCATCTCTTGTAATTTAATGAAGCAGACACCAATTTCACAGTCCTTTCAATCTTAGATGGGTACTAATCAACCATAAAAGAAACAAGTACAAACATTACGACAATAAACTAAACGAAAACGACATTCCCACAGGCCACAGAGACTTGTCATTTCTTGGTACCATGATAGAATATTAATTAAATTATTGTCTAAAACTAACTATTATAGAGACAACAATTTAATTACGTATCAGTGTTATCCAAGAAATTCTCTTCTCTTCTACTAGTAAGCCTCCAAAAGAAAATCTTTATCCTTCTCCAACCTCTCCATAGCTCCAGCTTCCAGAGTAATCTCCACATCAATGCTCCTTCCGCCACTCTTCCCTTGATACAAATACACCATCCCATCAAACCTATTGTTGGATCCACTTCTCACGCTTTCTGGTTTGCCCCACCCGAAATCCACCTCATAAACCCGAAACCTAGGCGAGCTACCAACGGCAACGCAATTCACTCCTGCATCCTTGAATTGGAAAATCTTCGGGGAGCTTTCCCATTCTTTATTTCGCTCGTCGATGGCTTTCGCGTTATGAGCTTCAATCGCATTTTGTATAACAGAAGCCCCGAATTCTGGCGGGTTCATCGATAATAATCCGACTGCAGTTGCCGTGAATATGGCCTGAATAAGGTTACCGAAGTAATTATCGGGCATTGCTGGGTCGACCCTTTTCCGGCAATCGGCGAAGACAGTGAAAACAGTGAAGTCCTCTGGTTTTAGTTCGCGTGCATGGCTTACGTGGCGCCAAATATGCGCAGCAAGCGATTGAAATGTGGAGTATGGTTTTAAACCGTCGGATGGAGGGTTAGCGTTGACGGTTGACTTGATCTTGTCGATGGTAGATTCGGAGAATTTGAAGACTTTCTCTCTCAGCTCTGGGACTGCTGACTTGGCATCACCGTTGGAAATGCTGAGTGGGTCCGGGGGTAAGGAAAGATCAAGCTTGACGCGTGTGTTGCGCGTTTTTGTCCTTTCGAGGAATGGCGTAACGGATATTGAATGGGACCCGTTGCAGATCTCGGCCCATGAACTCATGAAGTGCCACGTGGAGGTGCCGTCCAGGATGGCGTGATTGAACGCGCAGCCGATTGCGAGTCCGTCTTTTAGCTTGGTTAGCTGAGGAAACGACCAACAACCCATTAATTACATATTGAATGAGACCATATTTGCCTTTCATTGAACAAAAAAAGAAAAAAGGGGATTATATCTGAATCAAAAAAAGTTTATGAGATTAAAAATTTAAAACTCTAATCCAAACTTGTTAGTAATAATTAACATTCCTATTTATGTTTGAAGTCATTATTTACCTGGACTGCCAACAATGGCCTGTGAAGGCCTTCCAAGTTCAAGATCCCATTGTACGGGATAAAGTCCTTCAAGGTGGTGGTGCCATCCTCAGCCGTTAGATCCTCCACACTTGTACCCTCTGCAATGGCCTCTACAAGCTCCACACCTTCCATGTCATCATCATACTCAACCCTAAACACACCGTCTTCATCTTTTCCAATCTTCCCAGCCAATTGATGAAAATCTTCCAAAACCACTCCAAGCCCATCTTTCAATTTCCCCACCATGTCCGCGAAGCTATCATTACTCCCCTTGTACAGTAAAAACTTCTGATTGTAATAAAAAGCCAGATATGGAAGATCAAAGGTGATCAGTTGGCATTCTCTTCTTCCAAGTTTCTTGTTGGGCTTCACATGGGATTTCCCTGTGATTTTCACCTTCACGGTTTCTTCCTTGTTGTGATCTACAACTGGAGAGGCCATTTTTGCTGAGTAAAGAATCTGAGAGAAACGCTTTTATTAGTCGTGGAGGAACTTGGAAGCTAAAGAGGGGCATAAGGAACACTTATAGTGGGATTCATTTGACGTTGGTTGAGACTGCATTAATGAATTTTATGAGGGTGGTTGTGACCCATTAACTTCCCTGTTTTAATTAGTTTGTTGGTGAAGGCTGGAACTTTTTAGTGAAAAAACCCTTCTCTTGCTTACTTCTCCTGGCCAAAGTAAATGCATGCAAGCTGAACGTAGATAACCTAAAAATTTGTGTCTCCTTGCATAAATTCGCTCTAGAAATTCGTTATCTTAATTTGTTAAATTAGATCAATTAAGTGTGATTATTGAAATATTAATACTATAAAAATTTTGTTAATCATGTATCAAATTAACATTTTTGTATATAAAAATTAAAAAACTTTAAAGATTGTTGTTAATATAAAAATATGTACATTGCATGTCATCTTGCTTCTCTGGAAATGGCAGAGCCATTTCAAGTACAAGTTTAAACATGATTTGTAAGATGTAAAGAGGGAATTATGACACAACACTTCACAAAACTAAGATTTTAGAATCATCTGCTTTCTGTAGAAGGAGAAACAACGCAATGGACCTTAATAATTGGTGGGCTGTTTTTTTAGCATGCGCAATCAATACGTACCCAAACTTGCACCCAAATTAGGTCAGATTTTGGTTATTTAGTAGCCGTGGTCTCATCAATTTAGAAGCCCAGAAGATGAATTATTAGTCTCAACAGAAACTGTAAATTACGGTTGAACTAGCTTGTCTGTTGCCGCTTTATCTTAATTAAGAGTCCCCTTTATTTGACATTTGCATTTTCCTATGTCACCGTAATTTGTTGAAATTGAAATGATGTTTTGTTAACCTTTTAATTCATACATCACTCAATTTGGTCAATTAGAAAACAAGCCATTGTATTAGTCACTGTATCTATACATATACAAAAAAAAAAAAAAAAATAAATAAAAGCTTAATCAAGGGAAAATTTATACAAAAGGAAACATTATAAGCAGTGAACATTCTATCTGAATATTTAGTTTAATAGACGAATTTAAAAGTGAAATCGAAAAATTATATGTGTAATAATTAAATCAATAATGAATTTAAAGGTTCCATCCAAATGTCCATTTCAAAGGGGTGGCATTGAGCTGTTTGACAATAATTGGAAGATATCCATAAAATCAACTCAACCCCATTCATCAATGTTCTGACAATAACTTTGTACTTCATTTCACAAATCAATTTTACTTCATTTCTATCTTTTATTCTATTTAGTTTAGTATGCTGAAATCACAATATTTTAGTACAATACCTTCCTTGTATTATACAATATCTATTGGACAAGAAGTGTGTAAAAATATGGTAAATTTTCATTTTTTAAAAATGAAGTTTACTATTTTTACAGAAGATTTGGTGCCTTGGTGGGTTGACCCGGATCCGAAATCTGCTTATAGCTCTATCAGTTGTCATGACGCACAGGTACAAATGCTCCTGGCGCATCTTACTGCTCGTTAAAACAGCCTTTATTCTTCTTCAGCTCCCGCACCACTTCCCCATTGCCTTGGCTCTCAACCCAAAACTTCACCGGCGGCAAACTCTAGCTCACCTGCACCGACTCCGGCCGCGTTCTTCATCGAGGTAGGTCGAGAGTCCATCATTGATCTTGTATTCGATCTATACGTGATCAATTTGGGCTAAATATAAATATTTGGTGAGATTGAAATTCTAGGTCAGAACTTGGGAAAAATTAGGAACTAATCAAATTAACGTGAATTGGTATAGATTAAGCCTGGATATTGAATCCCCATCAAATTTAGAACCTTTTGGTTAACAAGTTTCAAATTTCGGCGAATAGCGGTTTTTCCGGCGACAGTGGATGGTGCATCCGTCGCCGGCCGGTGATGGTATCCGGTAATCGGAAAAGCCCCCATAGGCAGAATGTTGAACTCTTCTTGTAGATTCTGGATATGCAACTAGTTTCGCGATTCTACTAGTTGACGCAATTTTGAAATTTAGGTATCAAAGCGGAAGAATTTCCGAACTTGATTAAATAAGAATTATATGATTATGTGGCTATAATTGTGAATATGAACTGAATTAATACTTAATTTCATAGAATATGGCTCCGTTCAATATTTTATAGATCATCTATTTTATGGTTTTCTTTTTTTAATTAATATTTTTTTTTACAGTTGCATTTCACGTGCCGCGACGGTCGTAAATACTAATTGTATCTAAGCTTTTACTTACCATCCCATGGCCTAAAACCAACTGATTTAGCGGTTCGTCAAATTGAACCGGTTTGGCCTCTAAATTCCCCAAATCTAAAACCCTACTGAACTCAAATACATACTTTGTTTGCTTCCAATCTCAACTATGCTTTCTCGTCTCCTCCCTAAACCCTCCCATTTTCGTCTATTTTACAATCTTTCTTCAAAATCCCATTTCTATCCCTCCTCACCTCAGTCCTCCAATTTGAATCTCCTCCTCAGATCATTTTCCACAAATAATAGTAACAACAATAATAATAACAGCAGCAAAGGCCAATCGACCCCTAACATATGGAAACTTTCTCCAGAAAGTGATGAGAAATTCGACTCATTTTTCACCGAAAATTCCACCAATGGCCCTGCTGGAATTACTGATTCTCCGCCTGCTGAGGAAGATTCATGGTTGAAGGAGAATGACGGCGATGATGACAGAGATATATTTGAGGCAGATGATAAGGAGTCAGGGGAGAGGAATGGCGGTGATGGTAACAATGAGTGGCTAACATCGGAGGGGTACGAGGTGTGGAATTTAGATGAGAAGGAAGAGGAGAAAGATAATGTGTTCGATATTGGAGAGGTTGCATCGCATGCTAGTGAAACTGGGAGTGAGACTGTTGTGCATGTGAAGAGTGAGGATAGCGAAGACCAGAAAATGCTCGAGGAAGAGGAGAAGGAGCTCACTGCCATTCTTAAAGGTAACATTTTCTATTATTTTGTTTTAAGTCGCAATTTGATTTATTTAAACAGTTATATGCTTTGTATAATATCGAAAGAGCAAAAAGAACTCATCATTGTTGATTTATACTTTGATCTGTGCAGTAGCAATTTTTTTTTCTATGAAGGTTTATATTGGTCCAACATGAATCGTTGCAGGTCCAAATCGTGCGTTTGGTGACCTAATCGCAGCATCCGGAATCACAGATGCTATGCTGGACAGTCTGATTGCCCTGAAGGATTTTGAAGGGGTTGAGGGTTTGCCTCCTCTAAGTGAAATTGAGGACATGCGTTATGCATCGAGCACCAGAAAATCTACTAGGGCAGAAATAGAGCGTCAGAAGCAGGAGGAAGTAGCAAAAGCTAGAGTAAGACAAGTAGATGACAAAGGTAGAGCTTATGGAACAGGAAGAAGGAAGTGTAGCGTGGCTCGTGTTTGGGTTCAGCCAGGCACTGGAAAATTCTCAGTTAATGATAAAGAATTTGATGTCTATTTTCCAATGCTTGATCACCGTGCTGCCCTGTTGCGACCCTTTTCTGAGACAAAGACTTTGGGTCTCTGGGATGTCAATTGTACGGTTAAAGGAGGTGGTGTTTCAGGTAAGATTGAGCATTTACAGTTGCAGTTGTATCATTACTTTTATTGTCTTGTAACGTCCCTGTTAACCTTTCTCACCTACGGTTTTAGGTTTTAGGATAGGTTTATACCTTATAATTTTGTAGTTTTCAACTTATTCTTGAAGATTACAAGGGGTCAGAATGCAATCCCCTTGATTCCAACTTCCTACTTTTTGCCAACTTTTGTGGATTCCTTAGAAATACTAATAATTCTGGTTGGATTGTTGTACAATGTTTCTTGAGAACCTTTCTCATGGATAATATCGTTTGATGTTTCTTCAAAACATGAAAGTTTTGTTTTATACAATGTTACTGTTTTGAGTTGTTCCTGCACATGAAAATATTCATTTTGTTCTGCACATGCTCCATAGATAACAATTCTTTTTCAAACTTAAGTACCAAATTTTGAACTTTGTGATGGTGCTAGAAGTTTTAAACAGATAGCATTCTTTCCTTCCATGGAGCACATGGTTGGAAGGAGGAATTTGTTGGCCTTTGAAGAAGTCAAGATGGGTTCATATTATCGTTTAATATTACCTACAAGTGAAGATAATGTGGTGTACTACAATCTCAGTTTCTCTGCTTATATATATATATATATATATATATATTAGGTTTAATATGCTAGCTTTTAAGACTTTGGCACTTTGCTACTCTAAGATTGTCCATTCAACTTCGCAAGCCTGCTTGAACTAACGGGGGTAGATTTTTTACAATGCAGGGAGGCTCTTGGTTCTCCGATTATATCAGCTTTATTGTTTTGCTTTAGCAATTTATTTAAAAGAACTATTGTAATCTTTGTGGCCATCAATATCAGCATTGCTGAACTATCTCACACGCAAAATTATAATCTAATATTTGAAACTTCTTTTGAGCTATGTTTGATTTCATTTTTACCCATTTTTACTATTTTTTAGATGATATTGCTACAATTCAATTTTTGCATGGTGATAGGTCAAGTTGGAGCTATCCAGCTGGGGATCAGCAGGGCCTTACAAAGTTGGGAACCAGATTTACGTCCTCCCCTAAGAAATGGTACAACCCTAACAAAATTTTTTCTTTTTTATTGCATTTCATGCATATCATCCCTTCCTATATTGTAAATCACTTGTTACTGATTGAGCAAACTATTCCGCTTATTTTTCTTGGTTGAAGTGAGTAATGCATACATAAATGTAGCTTTTGAGTTGTGGATGATGGTAACTTTCTCTCATTCTGATTGTAAGTTTGGTCTGGCATTAAATTAGTTGTTTGCTTGCAATGGGTTTTTACCATATGCAAAATATTTTTGTTTGAAATAACTTGTGGCACTGTATATTCATTTTGTGTGCATTTGTGTCTTTACCAGCTGGTTTCTTGACGAGGGATCCACGTGTGGTTGAAAGGAAAAAACCAGGAAAGGCGAAAGCAAGAAAGAGCTTTCAATGGGTCAAACGTTGATCGATTATCAGAAGATTGCTGTTATAGACAACCATTTTTGTATCAAAATCTGATATTCACATTACTACTCAGTATCTTGGAGATTTGTTAGCTTGCCTCAAATTTCTTTTGTAACGTAGCTCGTACCCCATATTTACACCATGATTTTTGGAAGAGCCTGTTAAAGTTTTTTGTTATTTACCCCAATTCTCTATTTCCCCTTGCTTTTTCAACACGTTAACCTGTCTTGGGCAATAAAAGGAGGATTAAGGTTTTATTTAACGTTTTTTATTATATTGGATCATAATATTTTGTTGTCCATCCCGCTATTAGGATTGAGATTACATGAAACTCTTTTAATTTCACCATTTTTTTATTTTTATTGGAAAACTATTCAGTTTCTTCTATTTCTTATTTTTTAAAAATTAAATTTAAACTTTGTAATCTTCTTTCGTTTAAAAAAAAAATCTAAATTTTGACTTTAAAAAAATTGTTAAATTCACGAGTAGTCTTATTAAGTAAAAAGATCAGTTCATTTTCAAAAAGTAAAAAAATAAAAATAAAAACATTATTGGAAAAATGATAATTAAAAAAGTGATTTCCAACACAGTTAAGCTTGACAGTTACACGGGTGAGCGAACGAATCACAATATAAGAGCTCACACAGATCCACGTGATGGTTCAAGCTGTCGGAAGCTTACCTGGCTTATTATGAGTGGGCATTCCTGCACTCTGCATAACAGCCTTGTCTATTTATCATGACTTCCTTAAAGAGGAACACAGGCAAAAACCCTAAACCCTAATATGCGATTATAAAATCTCCCTCGTGTCAATTAGAAACTCAACTTCGCCTCCTTCTGTTAGCAAGATCCTCGCTTTGTACTCTGTCTATCTAGTGCCAGCCGAAATGAGACCCCCAAGAGGTAAAACGACTTAACTTTCTCTAATTTTCCGTTTGATTCTTGAGAAAGCTCGGGGAAATCAGAGCAAAATAGCACTTGTTCTGTCTATCAGTGAGTGTAGACTGTCCACCTAGTATTATATTTAATTGGTTTGTTGTATGCAGGAGGCCGTGGTGGTGGTGGTGGAGGATTCAGAGGTGGCAGAGGCGATGGAGGGGGAAGAGGTAGAGGAGGAGGCAGAGGTGGAAGAGGTGGCTTCGACAAAGGAAGTGGCATGAAAAGTCGTGGTGGTGGCCGTGGCGGCCGAGGTGGAGGAAGAGGCCGTGGTGGTGGACGCGGTGGAGGAATGAAAGGTGGGAGCAAAGTTGTGGTAGAGCCTCATAGACATGAGGGAGTTTTCATTGCTAAGGGAGGTAAAGAGGATGCTCTTGTCACTAGGAATCTAGTTCCGGGAGAGGCAGTCTACAATGAGAAGAGGATTTCCGTTCAGGTTGTTTTTTGGATTTAGTAGTTATCTTTACTTCTGAATATGCTTTCCTTGTAAAGATTGTTACTTTGTGTTTTATACTTTAGCATTTGTTATACATATATTCTTGATATTGAGAAATGATTCATTCATTAACAGAATGAAGATGGAAGTAAAGTCGAATACAGAATTTGGAATCCCTTCCGATCAAAATTGGCGGCTGCCATTCTCGGTGGTGTGGATAACATATGGATTGTGAGTCATTTAAAGGGTTTTTTTCTTTACATTTGATTTTCCTCTTAAGTTCTGTAACTATTTGTTGGTATTGACCGCATTCACTTGCTTTTGATCCTGTTTTTTTTTTTTTTAAACTAGAAACCTGGTGCGAAGGTTCTCTACCTTGGAGCGGCTTCGGGCACTACCGTCTCCCATGTGTCTGACCTAGTTGGCCCTGTAAGTATTTATTGGATAAGTTTTTGTATGTTATTTTTTTCTTTTCCGGCAGGGGTTGCTTATAATTTGTCGTTTGAGGTTGCAGACAGGAGTAGTCTATGCAGTCGAATTTTCTCACAGAAGTGGTAGAGATTTGGTTAACATGGCAAAAAAGCGCACAAATGTTATACCTATCATTGAAGATGCTAGACATCCAGCAAAGTATCGAATGCTTGTTGGCATGGTTGATGTGATATTTTCTGATGTTGCTCAACCTGATCAGGTTTGTTCTATTTTATTTCTGTTTTAATCAGTTCATAAGCGTTATTAAAAAATAGCTGTGATCATATCTTGTAATAACTGGAAATATTAAAATGCATCTGGCTTATGGATGGCTGTTTATATAAAGGATAGTTCTCCCCCAGCTACTTCTGGGGAGCCTCTTTTTATATCTCTTGCTTTTCTGGTTGTAAAAGTGCATGGAATCACTGATTAATGATTCAAAATGAAATGATTTTCAAAAATTTTCATTGAAAATTTTGATTACATACTTTCAGATTAATTTCAAATTACATTTTTTTTCTATTCATTAGAAGAGATTCATAAGTGAAATTATTGCATATGATGAATTTTACTCGGATTCCCCTTCAAGACTTTATGGGTGATGTAGACACGAGTTTCTGATGCAATAACAGGTCACTTTTGTTTCGTTCACTATCTAAACAAAGAAACCTTTTAACTTCCTTTTTGAGAAAATGTATTGAAGTTTGTATTTTGATTCTCTTTGTACCATCTAGCATATGATGATGTACTCGGATTCCCCTTCTAGACAATATGGATGATGCTATCTCGAGTTTCTGATGCTTGTACAATGTCATTTTATAGCATTTATTGCTGTTTTCCTCCATTTTCCTCATTTCTCTTTCTTTATATTGATTGCTCATATGATTGATGGTGCTATCACAACTCCTTAGCCGTTTTTTGAAGTTTTTTGCTATGCTAGACAATTTTGTTCTGATCGACTCTAGCAAGTAAAACTTTTATTTGTTCAAATGTGGGCTACTGTCATTGGATACATTTTTGTAACTCTGTTTGGCAATTTATACAACCGAAATGTTGACAATTTAATCGTCCCTCGTGCATGATATCATTTTCAATATTCTTCCTTTTTTTCTTCCTCATGAACCTTGCATTATTTGACTAACGTAGCATTTGGATTATATGAATTTGCATCTCTGATGCAGAATTCTTGGAGGTTCAAATATGTTTGGTTTTATTCCATGTGTGATTATTATTGTTTCAAACGTTTAGAAGTTAGTTTTGTTTGTTGGAGTATGGGATATCATTTTCATGGTTGTACTTAAAATGATTAGTGAGGTTGGACTGTGTTATTGTGATATGACTAAGCATCTCACTGTCACACATGCCAATTGAATTCCTTGAGAAATCCTCACTCTTGGCCTGATTTCATTTCTTTGGAAATGCCATTTAACAATTTCTGTTGGATGATGATAAATACATATGTTAAACATCTGTCTCAACATAACATATTTATGAACCTAGTTGTTTTTGTTTTAGAATGGCATGAACTTCAGATTTTAGGACCTTGTCCACATGAAAATTAAGTTCCTCAAGAACTTTCAATAGAGGAAAGTTCTAGAACATATTGTTGACTAAACGTAGTAAATGTTTTTTCCTTTTTGGTTGTATTTTTGTGACAAGACTGTCTTCACAAAACAACCTTCAGCTTATAAACCAATTTCACTCACCTTCTTCTTTGTTAATACTTTGGCTTTGCTCTGGAGCAAACTACAACTTTATTTAAGTTATAAATTGTCGCAACAGCTTGATCAACACTATGATGGTCAATGGTTCTGGAAGCTGTGAAAACATGCCACAGTAACATACCTTGAGTGAACTTCTCCTGCCGCTCACACTCTGTTCTCTTCTAATAGCTTCTGTGCGCATAATTTTCACCGAATTTGATGCATAAGCTCAACTCCATGGGTGTATCATTTTTCTGATTGCGATATAAATATGTCAATTAGTTTGTCGCAGTTTTGTGCCTCTGGGTTTTATACCTGAGTTTGTGTTTGTTTTGTGCATCTACTTAACACAGGCAAGGATTTTAGCTCTGAATGCTTCATACTTCCTGAAAGCTGGTGGCCATTTTGTAATTTCAATAAAGGTTGGTTTCTTAAATACTTGCCAACTAAAGTTCCACAATGGCTCAGTTTTCCTTTGGTTTTTCATATATTGATTGAATTGGCACATGCAACAGGCTAATTGCATCGACTCTACTGTACCTGCTGAGGCCGTTTTTGAAAGTGAAGTGAAGAAGATGACACAGGAGCAGTTCAAGCCTTCCGAGCAGGTGACCCTCGAGCCATTTGAGCGAGACCATGCTTGTGTTATTGGTGGGTATCGTATGCCAAAGAAACAGAAAGTTGCTGCATAGCAAGATAGGTTACTGATCGAAAGCTGTTCGTACTTGTTATGAATTGTATTGTTGGTTGTTGCAGTTGGCTATGTATCTCATAATCTGAGGTTGAATTTAAATGAGATGCTGGATTGTAAACCTAGTTTGAAATTTTGTCTATTTATTTAATCATCATATTTTAGGATTCAGATGAGATGATGGGTTGGTTAGTTTGCGTCATGTTTTTATGTTAGCTATTAACGCAGTCCTTTTTGTCTACAATGTTTGACTTCACCCAGCCATGGTAAATATTGTTTTTGCTGCTTTATTTATTTTATATTTCTAAATGGCAATTAGATGAATGTTTTTTATCAGTTAGACCTAAGACAGAATCTGTTTATATATTCGGGGGGTGGGTGGTAAGTAAAGAATATGTTTTTTCTTGTCATTTGTTGCGTCACCAGGGGAAAATGTTTAGACACGAGAAAAATATGAAGAAAGTAATTAAAAGGATCAAAATTAATTATTTTTGAAAAATTAAATTTTCAATTCACAAAAATCTACCAAATTAAAATTAATTTTCTCGATATTAAAAGATATAAAAAAGAGAGAGAGAGAGAGAGAGAGAAAGAACAATATTAGCAAAAACCAATTAAAAAGACACCATAAAAGCACAGTTGCTGAAACTTAATTGCACTCAAAATAAGGACATTGAGAATAAAGAACTAAAGGGGAAAAAAAAAAAAATCTCTTATCAAACTCAAAATTTGCTATTGGTCTGAAAGAGCTACATTCCTTGAGGCAAAATCAAAGACAACTAGCAGCAAGTGATACATAATGGTTACAAGGTTTCACCCTCAAATTCTAACCAACATAGATAAATTTTTAGCAGCTTTTCAAATGATACCATTCTCATCATTATCCTCTTGGCCACCCCACCTCCTTACACGCTCAGATGTTTGTTGCACCTGCAAAATCAAATTTAATACTTGTTTTAATTTTAATTTCAGTTGAGAAGATTAACATTAATTTTTCTAGTTACCTCTTTGTTCCAGTTTGTCCTGTAAAGTACGATCAATAGCAGGATTGTCTGCAGAGCAGTTCCGCATATCATTCCCGCCCATATTCCCTAATAACAATTTAATGCATTACCAAATAAACGCTTTTTCCTCAGCTAATAATTTAACTTTGAATTTATGTACAGTTTCCTACCTCTACTCCCATGTCAGCTTTGTAACCAAGCAGGAAACCCAGTGGAAGCCCAAAAACGTAATAGCAACCGATGTTTATGTAGGCTACTAAAGCTTGCCATCCACTCCCAATTGCAACGCCTGCGCGAATTGGATAAAATTTGGAAAAGGGTTTACATAACTTTTGCAAAATTCAATAATTGGAAAATGGGTTATACCTCCTATTACAGGTTGAACACTGTTAAGAACCATGGTGACACCAAGTAGAAATGCTAATTTAGAGACCGCTACTTGCAGTTCTTTTGAGCTGGTATAAATGACTGCAAAGTTCTCCTTAGTTATCACTACGATAACCATGCAAAGGAGCCCAACTATGAAACATTGAAATACAGTGACATATACTGAATATTTTGCAGCTCTTGGACGTCCTGATCCGAGCTCATTCGAGACACGAACACTGATTCAAAGAAATCAAGAACATATAATTCAGAATATATTCTCAGATCACAGATGTGAAGAAATCTGAAAGTTTACCTTATAGCTGCATTTATTCCAATGAACAACATGGCTTGAATCCCATTAATATTTAAACTAAGAAAGAAACAAGTAAAAAGCAAAAAAAAAAAAAAAAAAAAAAAAAAAAAAAAAAAAAAAAAAAAAATCAGGATTTATACAGGAAAAACAAAAAGAAAGAAAGAAAATATAGTTGGTAAAGAAAATTATAATAGTTGATGACTGACCATATGGAAAGGGCAGCAACAGCAATAACAGCATTGTCGAGATGGCCAGTAAGAATAAGAATACTCATCATATACCAAATCTCAAGGCAAAGCATAACAGCAGAGGCAAGTGAGAGCCTAACAAAAGCCCAGATCTCCTTAAAGGCAGACCAAGAGAATCCATGCCAACCTTCCTTACAATAACGAAAAACATAAAAAAGAAGAGCCAAAGTCATTGCCCAGCTGCTGAAGTCATATGCTATGGCTGCACCAATCATACCCCACCCAAGTCCATATATGAAAGCCCAAAGTATAATAACGTGCAAAATTAGAGCCGCAAGCGAAGACCAGGCGAGCACATAAACTTTGCTTTGGGCTTGAAGGAACTTTTGGGCAGGGAAATAAATGGCAAGTGAAAACAATTGTGGGATTGTGTATAGAGTGAATTTTCCAGCAGCTTCTGCTAGACTATCTTCTTCTCCGAGGACCTTCAATATTGGAGTTGCAAATATGTAAATTGGCAACATGACAATAGCAGAGACTGTTAAAATAACCCATGATCGCTGCATGTAAACACCCAGCATCTTTACTTGCCCTGCACCAAATGCTTGACCACATAGCGTTTCCAGTGCACTCCCCATTCCAAGCTGCAATTTCATTTTAGAACAGAGTCAACTTAATTCCCTTTCAATATTTTTAAATCTTATAATTTCCTCACTAAAAGTTTTCTTCGATATGCTACTATTAACTAAGAGTAATAGAAAGATTGCAAAAACATTGCAGAAAGCAAACTAAAGATATCAGATTCAGTTTCTGCCTTCAATAGTTTTGTTCTGCCTCTGATGGATTTATTATCTGTAAATTCTGGCCGTTTACCCTGTAGCATAAAAATGAGGAAAAAAAAAATTAAGAGGGAGAAGAAGGTGCAAGTAATGTGCTGACCATGAAGCCAAAAGCTAAGGTGCCAATAACAGCTAGAGAAATGGAAACAGCAGAAAGCTCCAGGGCTCCAATATGACCGACAAATATGGTGGTGACGGTGTTTATACCAAATTGACACATCATATTAAACACAATTGGACCGGCAATCTTCCACAACTTCACCGTCTCTATCCAAAATACACTCCTTATCTCCTTGAATCCCCTCGCTGGCCTGTAGTCTCCGTCTTCGGCGGAGCTGAGATTACCGTTCAGCAGCGGCGTCTCCATGTCCGGCGAGGAGTTTGTTATTTTGCTTATTACAGCTCCCTGTGCTGAGTAGTCGCGTCAGTTCTTGTGCTTTCTTTCTTTCCTTCTAATAGAATTTGCGAAACACTCTCTTTGCCTTTGCAAAAATTATATGGGTAATTACTGTCTAGTCCTGTGTTTTGATTAAATATATTAGTACAAATGCCAGTTTTCATAAAAAAAGACTATCTAAGTTCTGCATTATAAATTTATAATTCCATCGTACAAGTAAGATTTTTTTATTTTCCTTTTTTATTAGTGAATATAATAATAGTATTAATAACAGTTTGATGAATCTGTAAAATACATTTTTAATATAAAAACTAAATAAATATCATTAAAATATACTTTCCATCTCAAAATTATAATTTTTAATGTTTTTCACAAAGTTTAAACAAATTCAAGACCCTAAAAATTATGTATATTAATAATCATTTAAAACTTTCAAAATAGGATGAATTTTTTGTGTATTTAAATTTCAAAAATTAATTATCTTAATTATTTAATTAATATTAGATAAGAGTATTTGTAGGAAGTGAAAACTAAATTATTTCGAAAAATGTAAATGAGATTATTTTTTCACTGAAAAATAGAGTGGGACTAGAATTTTAAAACGGACTGAGTAATATTTTTTTATTGATTGAAAAATTAAACCAAACGTTCTCATAATTGTTTGTATTAAAATTATAAGACTTGTCTATACTTAAAATATAAAATTATACTCTCAATTTATAAGGGTTTTCAAAATATTATTATTATTTTATTTTTATTTTTTTATTAAATATTCAAAAATACTCTTGTTCCGTGGCGAATGCAGCATATAAAAAGAGGGAATTAATTGTTTTTTTTTTCAAATTTTTTTAATATATATATATATATATATATATATATATTTATCTAAATTAATCTATAAAATTTAATTTATTCATATTCTTAAGCTTTGTTTTTCCAAAAAAATTATATATTAACTCCGGATAAAAAAATTTTGAAATCCACTCTTATTATAATTTTAAATTTTATTTTTAATTGATTTGATGCAGTATATTAAAATCACGTGAAAACCACCGGTTATAGAAGCAAAAATGTGATGAGACTTTATGTAACAATAATGGCGATCACATTGAATTATGTTACCGGTTGTCTTGGTTTGCATGCTCTCTGATATTTGTAGGACCAGTGCAGTGCTTTTAATGCCCAACTACCTGTCGGAGGTTGCCACATACCATAAGCCACAAGGTGGCTGCCTAGCTCTCTACGTTCTATCCAGCTACTCTTACATAAAAAGCTCCTCCCTCACAAACACAAATAAATCAAACCTAACTTAACCACCGGTTCAAAGTATCGGATTTTATTTGAAAAAGAGAACACTATGATATTTATGCCAAAAACCCAAATGTTATGAACAATAATCTTAATTAATTTACAACATAAACACCCAACTACTCTAATATTAATGGGGGTGAGAAGAAAGAAGCAACAACCAGTCAACGAGTAATGGGGATTGAATGGCTCTAAGAAATGAACGTGGAAGAAACAATAACCGTTGGTTGTACCAAACTTTTTAAATCACGTTAATGCAAAAATGGACCTTTCATTTCAGTATCAGAGTCAGAATTGTACTTCCTCCATTGCTGTCTGTGTCTTAACACAGGAAATGCTGAATGGCTAAGAAACATGAATATAAATTTTTTTTTTTTTTTTTTTTTTGAGTATTGTGTATTATTTTTTGACATGTGAGTATTGTGTATTATTGTTTTTGATAAGGTAATTTCTTTGTTTAATTCAAATAAAAGATAATGTTTTGAACCCACTGCATATAGCTCACATGGAAATCAGACAACAAAAACAAAATCACAACACGATTCCTAGTAATTGTTAATGTTGGAAAAATGTCTCCTTTGATTAGATCTTATATTAATTCCTATGCCAATACCCATAATCATCAACATAATGTATCGTATTCTGGTTCCTCAGTACACCAAACATTTGAGTGGGGATAAAAAAAACTCATCTATTTCCATTTCTGCTGGATCCTAAGTTCATTTTTGATTTGGACTCCATTGTCTGGATCTTGATCACACTGGGCCCCCATCTGATACCTATGTGTTCTATTTTTTATCATAATAAAACAATATATAACAATTTAGGCCCACTCTCAAGAAAAAACAATTTGGGCCCAACACTATTACTGGCCCATATGTGATATATCCAATAACAATAGGAGAATAGCTTGAACCTAGGAATTCAAGATTGAGTTACCAGTAACAAGTGCAAATGAGCTTGAACCTTACAAAATACTCATTTTCTTCTAAAAAATAAGTAATTTTACAATACTTATTTTCTCCACAAAATATAATTTGTTTTAAAAATGTCAATGAATAATAGTGGTAATTTTTCTTAACTTTTTTTTATTTGTATTTAAATGATAATAATTATCTCTACTTTTAAAGAGAAAATTAATTAAATTAATGAACATTTTATTATAATTTATAATAATTAATAATTTCGTTAATCACTGCATAATAAACATTACATATATATATATATATATATATATATATATAATTGTCGTATGCAATATTGTTTATTTGCAATAAAGACATAAAATATTGAATCTTTGCACTAAAGTTTGCAATGATTAGGCTTTGATGAGAATAGATATTGATAGAAAGAACTTTGGAATGCATGTCACTCTAATCACTGAAAGAAAGCAAGCTTGCTGAATTTCATTAAAAAAAAAAAAAAGAAAAAAGAAATTAATCATTATTATCATTAGTTTGAGGCTTCCAACAATCTTATACATAAATGCATTATTTTGAAAAATAATAAAAGGACCATGCCCATAGGCAGCTGTTGCGTTTGTAATGATACTCAGTTTTCAAATGAAAGTAGTGTTCGCACATGTCCTTGCCTTGGGCCTTATAAAATCAGATCCACTCAATTTAAAACGAATTCCAACCCTAGTAAATATGTTTGAAAAAATAAAATAAATTCAGACAAAATAAACAATAATTAAATTTATATGGTTTGGTTAAATTTGTAAAATAAACTCATTATTAATAATAATAATTGGTGAGAAACGAAAAGAACAGTTAAACCTATTGGGCACGCATAGAATTTAACAGTAGCAGATGGATTCAGCTTTTAGTCAGCAATGTAAAATCACGTGTAGCCTCATGTCAAAACTACCCTATCGTAGGCCGAAACGTATTGCGACAGTATCTTATGAGGAAATCTAACGGCTCTGATTCACCAATGGATGCTTCTCAATACGGCGCTCCCTCATTATGTTTAATTAAAATATAAATAAATAAAAAAGAAACGCTACATGCATGTCCTCACGCTGGCCTCTACAAGATTTGACAACTCATTTCCCTTCTCTTCTTTTTCCCGTCACCGGTTATATCCGGTTAACAAAACTGCAGTTCTATTAAAATTGAGTTAAAATTATAATTCTCTCGGTAAAAAGAATATTATTGTTGAACTTTATTTTTTATTTCTCAAAATTTTAAAAATTCTGATCCCTAATTCGGATCGTAGATGACAAAGACTTATTTTGAAAGTGTACGGGACAATGGGGGCGTGTGTCAATTGTCAGATACTAGAAACCTGGAAACAGCAAACTGGATCGTGACTAGTTTGTGACTGTGGGTTATCAAAATCAGATGACAGCTAAAAAGCCCAGTATTTCGAGTGTTCAATGTACACGTGTTCCAATTACATGTTAAAGCTCATTTCATAAACCAAATTTGTTTTTGTAAATTTTTTCCGCACAGAATAATTTTCATTATTTAAAATTGTTATTAATGATAATTGGTCCACGTACGTTAAGAGTCTAAACTTTGACGCTTGCAAATTGTCAATTGTATTGTTAGTGACATTTAAGTCTTTTTAAGGTCCTTAATTATGTGAACCTAAACACCAAAATTAAAGAAAATTATAATTTAGCAACCGCATCAAATTGGCTACTTGTTTTAATTTCCAACTTGTCCAAGTGGGAACCCATTTTTGGACCAACCCTATATTTTTCCACTTAAAGATTTAATTAATGAATAATTAAATTTAACTAAATTATACTCTATTTTATATATTAACAGAGATTTAATTGTTCAAATCGAATTTAGATAACCATAAATTATTATCGTTATTAAACTTACTTATGCATTTACTAATTGTTTAAATTGAATTCATTACAGTTCGCTTTAAATAGTTTTAATATAAACATATTAAGTATTAAAATTATTTATGGATAATTAAAATACATAAATAATAAATTGCACATCAATAACTTCGTTTTTATATAAAAACAAATTTATATAATCCGTGAACCCTGATTTAAAAATGCAATAGAGCATAAAATCCTGTGATGATGATGATGCAGCCAATCTAAAATTGGATGGATCTTTTTGTGCAGAAAATATCTCTCTTTTCATAATTGTGGGTCCACAAATGACTAGCATAGAAGGTTGCTAAATCCACTAAAATAGTGTTAAAATATGTGATTATTTCATTTAATTAATTAATTAATGATTATGAATTCTTCTATAACATGTAACCCCGTCAACCCTATGACCAATTTAAAACAGATATACTGGAAGCGTGGGTTTCGTGTGGCGGAGATGGCGTCTGCCGGTCGACACTTGGAAAAGCGCGTGGTCTAGTGCTCATACAAAAACAACAACACAATAAAATATCATTTCACAGTCGGCGTTGATGGTTCCAAATGTGAACCGGCTATCCCCGGTTAACCATACAGGGTCCCACATTTTGTCTGAATTACATTAAGGCCATTCGTACCACGAGTTAGGAGTGATTCGTTTTTCTGTTAGGCAGTCCACACCAAAACAACAAAAACCCGACGCCTTTTCCAGTTAATGCGGTGGTGGGCTGAGACAAATTGGTATGAAAAAAAAGTTCAAAACGTAATTTGATGGAATTAACGTAATTGATTAAAATATTTATCAAATGCTTAGAATCAAATGGTTAGATATAAATCAGTTATTGGATACATAAATTTAAATCAAATGCTTTTTAAGTTATCCTCACATGAAATATATAATTTAATTTCATACAGGTGTATTGCTAAACTGGTTTGAATTGAACTGGAGCCAACTAATGAGACTAAAATTGAAATTAAATCAAAACCGAACTATTTTAATTCGAGTTAGTTTAAATTTGAAACTGCAGTTGCATTTGGCCATTATATTTAGGTGAAGGGTGGTGGGTGCAAAATCATGGGATATGAAATATATGGGCAGTGTACAATGCAAATTATTAGTTAGGTAAATTTTGGTTTTATAAGAGGAGAGAAGTCTTTATTGGGGCAAAATCAGATAAACCAAAAGTATGTGGTAAGAGAGGGTTGGGTTAGGCAAGAGACAAGTGGCAAATATGGTACAGAATGGACACGTGGCATTAGGATAGGGTAAAGATTCTATTTCGAGGAAAAGAGGATCAAAGGTAGTTTGGATGGTTTAGTTTGCTAACCAATTTATCACTAAAAAGTTTAGCTACACGCAACCTTATTATGAAATGTCAAATGCGCTGTTTGATCATATGTAACATTAAAGATTCAATCTCTCTTTTCAAACTTTATTACATGAATACCCTTCCTTATTACGTCTATCGCTACTCTTTAAAAAAATTATTTTTATATTTTTATATTCTAAAAGACTATGGTTGACCAACTTCTTACCTCTTCCAAGTATGAAGGGGTCAATGAAAACCATGTAAACGACAAATGATCATTGTTAAGGTTGATGTCCTAGAATCATTAGGTTTTAGATTCTAACTCTCACTCCATTAATTCTTTAATTTGTAATTACAAATTATAATTTTAACTATTTAATGGGTTTAATCCGTATTTTATATTTGTAACCTTTATATATAAATAGACTGAAAAATCAATATTTGCATTATTATATTTTTGTTTTCACTTCAATTGAAATTAAAACAAAGAAGTTATGACAGTTAGAAATAATTATTTGGTTGCAATGCTTTTAAAGTTTAATGAATAGGTAATCGGTAATGTATATGTGGAACCCATAAAAAGAGAATATTTGTCATAATAAATATAAAAAAATCAAATTATGATTGGAATTCATAATAATAAAAAGCCATAAAAATAAACAAAAGATGCTCTAAAGCAGCTTGAAAATGGCTTAATTTTTAAGCCAGAAGAAATAAGGATTCCTCTATTTCAATGGCAACCATTTAATTTGCTAAATGTTTTAGAAAAAAGAGCCAATCCAGAAAAGGCTGCTCGCTCAATAAAGAACTTGCCACCAAGACACAAAAACATTATCAGATTTTTGTTTGCAATTCAACCCACAAAAAAAAAAAAATCAATTAGCATATTTATTTTTGATAGTTCAAATTTTAAAAAATATACGTATTCTCTGAAATTTCTTAGAGATTATTTGGATTGCTATAATTTGAGTGATAAAACTTAAATTATAAATCAACGTACTGGATTCTTTTATTCGTTTTAAAAGAATCTATCTTTATTATTATTTTCCATCTCTTTAATTTTAAGGAGGCGGCGAAAAGTTTGGTTGTAATGGAGAAGGAGACTGGCTGTGAGATGGAGATATCGAGAGTTACAAGTCGATTTTGTTTTAAAGAGATAATGGATAATTTTAGGGTTTAAGACGTTAAAGTTGTCGATTAAAAGAGAATCAGACTTGGGCAACAGTGAAGTCCACGTAGGCGTCCATTTTTTCTATCACCTACTTTGCCAGCGTGGCCAAATCTATTTTTATAATTATTTTTGAAAATATGAAAATATTTGGCCACGACATTTTGCTACAACCATGTAATGTTGGAAACATGGGTCCATGGATGACCTCACTTTAAAATAAGATTCTTTACGTACACATTATTGAGATAGCACCCAATTAATGCACCTATTTTTAAACACTAAATGCATATAAAAGTTTTGCATCGCTTTCAATTTTTATTTTAATTCATTAAAATTTTTAATTTATGAATTAGTATATAATATTATAAAAAAATTTTTAATTTTAAAACTTAAATAGATCTTTTATAAAGTTTGAAATGTTAGTGTATCATAAATGTTTTTGTGAAGAAAATAAAGATATTGAGCCATTTTAAAAATTTCATTATTTTCCTATGCATCTAATTGGTAAATAATTATTAGTTTATTATTATTATTGTTATTATTATAAAAAATTGAAATTTTAATAAAATCATCTTTGATGAAATTTAAAAAATTTCAAATTAAAAGTCGTTATTAACAATAGATGCTTCTTATCTATCTATATATATATAAGTGAGAATAAGGGAAGAATAATGAGATTACCTATAATAACCTTAATGAAATTTTAGAAATTCTAAAATAATCTTATTCATAACTAATTAGAAAATGACATTTTATTATTTCATTGTATATAATTTATAATAATTCTTAAATACATATAAATAATTAAAATTTTCAAAATTTTAAGTTTTATCTTTTTTTCAATTTATTTTTTAATAAATAAATATAATAATGAGACATTTGAAAATTTTTTATTTTTTATTTTTTTCAAATTGAAGTTGTTTTAAATGAATTAGTCGATTGAGACATGGCATTGCATGCAATTGAATCAAGAGCAGAGTTTTATTATAATTGTTTCATTTTAATGGCCAGGATATTTTTTCCACAAAAAAGTCGAAGAGTTTGGTTGCGTGATGACATTTTTCACCATTGACTAATTATAAAGGCTGGCCATTATGATTTTTTTAATCACTCATCGTGTATTTTTTATTCAGTATCTCCAACAATATTTAAAGTGCTATTTTAGTTTATTCTTTTGAATTTTTGATGTTATAGTATCGTACTTTTTATATTTAATAAAAATAAAAGTATTTATTTTATTCTATCTATACTATGTATAAATATGGGAATACAGGAAATAATGAGATTTCTTATCATAGCTTTAATTTAATTTGCAATTTCTAATATATCCTTTTAGTTATAATTTTTATACATTTTAATCGGAGAAAATTGACCATTTATTATTTTGAAGATCCTTTTAGTTATATTTTTTATGCCTTTTAATTGGAGAAAAATAGATTGCATTTATCCTTTTGAATTTTTTCATTAGATTTTTTTTATATTTTAATTGAAGAAAGTATATCCGTGTGTAATCTCTATTTGATCTTGTAACACTATTATCCAATGATTTTTATAATTAATAGGTATTTTTAAAAATCAAAGCAACTAAACCAGGCTAATAGACTTCTCAATAGACCCAAACTTAACCTGAAAAAATTTAGTGAAAAAACCTGAAAGAAATATATAATAATAGATCAAAGAGCACAAATTATATCGTTCCTTCTTGAGAACAGAATAAAAAAAACTAGGTCAACATCGGAATGGAAGAGAATACAAAGCTATAAGCTTAAACCCATATCATAAAAGATTTCACAGCATCAACACCCTTTTTAGCTAAACAATCTGCAAATTGATTGCATTTTCTGCTTACATGCTATTCACTTTGACCAAAGAAGATATTAAAGAATCAAACTTATTAAAGTGAACCCATCGCCGCCAAGGTCATTTATCTATCTAAGAGACGCAACAAATGACATTTTTAGAGTCTGATTCAACAATTAAAGGTAGAGAAAACACAGCTAACCAAGCCAAGAGAAATTTTCAAAATCCCATCAATACCAGTGGGACTTGGTTTCCTCTTGCAGCCCCATCATGATAAAGTTCATGTTCTAGCTAGCACACTTTATATGATAAAACAAAAAATCTCATAAAAAAAAAAAAAATCCCTCTATTCTCAAACATTTGTCATATTTATGGATTTAACAAATACTCTCTCTGGTTCTTAATATATGCAGTTTTAGGAGCTTTTATTTCTAAATAAATGACATTTTATGATTTTAATGCTTCATATATGACCAACAATGATTGAATGATTTTCACTTAAATTATTTAAATGTTTGTAATGAAATTTTTTTAAACTTTTTTACTGGATCTTGAAATAGACATTACAATTTTTATATATTGCATAGAATAGATTATCTTATAAATCTCACATCACAGAAATACGACATTGGTGTCCAATAAGTAATTGACAAAACCTTAATTCACCAACTTGAAAACTTCCATTTTTGATGTTAGAAATTTAGATGAAGTAGATGTACAAAAATTTAGTTGAAAGCCTTAAGCCTTGTTGTTTCCATTAATTGCTCTGCAAGTAATCATTCATATGCTGTAAATTTTTCTTTTTAACAACTTTAAATATAAGGTTAGAATTATTCATTTGTATTAAACTTTTCGCGAATTTATATTTTAATTTTTTATTTTGCTGATAAAATTTACTCAGAGATACAATTTATTTCTATATTTAAATATTGAAAAATTACACTTTTTTTCTTTTCCTTTATTTTAACTTAGCATTTTCTCTATTGAAAAAAACAAATGGGGTAAAAGAGAAGAATAAGAAGAAAGAAAGAAACTTCTCCATGGCCAGAAAACAAAAAGCAGTTAGTGCAAGTTATTGCATGTCAGGATGTGCTTAATATGTATTTTGAATGGCATTTTTCATTGTCGTTATTCAGTGCTAACAAAAATCTATTGCTTTGGTTTAAGAAATGCCAAACATTAAAAGATAAAATTAATAAAATAAAAAAAAAATATAACGCAATTAATAATGTAATGGCAAAATTGCAACTAACTGCAACACAAGGGGCATTGCTTTAGTCACAGTTGGGTGGATATACCATTTGCCTTGCCTTTTAGATATGAAAACATATAAATTTTTTATGGTTGAAAAATAATATTTCAGACATAAAATGATAAATACATATACACACATTACACAGTTTTGTATTGGATGTATTATTTTACTTTTAGTAACAAAACAATAAAAGATTAGTTGGTATAAAAGGAAAAAAAAAAAAAAAGAATTTCCATCGAGTCATGAAAAGAGAAATAAGAACACATTAACTTGAATTAATGGCATTTTAGACAATTCATTTAACCACAGAGCAAAAAAAAAAAAAAAAAACTTTAATTTGAAGCAACAGAGACGAGCAGGGAGTCGCATTTTTCTCAGCAGAAAGCAAAGTCCTGAATTTGATATTTTTCTTTCATTTATTTATTTTTTGGGTGTGTCGGAGGTTAGTATTTTAATGGCTGGGGCTTGTCCAACGTAGGCAACTTTTCCAGTTTTGAATTCCAGCATCAGACGAAAAAGTCAGTGACTGACACGTGCAAGTAAACTTCCCTAGAATCAACCGGGAATTGTCCGTTAGGACGAAACAGCCACCGGAATTTCGAATCAGCGAACCAGCTCGAGCAAATTTGAAACTAACGGTGCAGTTACCAAAAGTTGTTTCAAAGCTCTCCCTTTCTCTTCCACGTGTCGGATAAGTCGTTTTCTTTTGCATTCTGGATTGCAATTTGTGTGTTATTGTCGTTAGCTTTTTAGAATAGTTCGTAACTGTCCTGTCAGGTGATCACTGCCCGCATAAAGATCATCTCATTCCCACAACTCCAATTTTATCCTCACATGACAAACGGGAGCGTGTTTTTACAATAGCAGTTTCAGGGGCCCACTCGAGGCTTGCTCACTATTTTATTGGTTTACATTAAACACGCGTTCTCTACAAGCGTGGGCAACGTTTCATAAATGAAGCAAATGAGTTGTAGCCCCGTACAAGCAAAAGGGTATGTTGTGGCTAAGTTAATCACCGTTGATATTTTAAATATTTAAATCTGCCCGTTCATTAGACCATCCAGCGGCGAAAATCTCATGCCAAATATACTGCTGCGGCAACACCTAGGTTTTTCTTTGTTTTAAAAAAATTAATAAAAATAAAATAAAGACCACAGAGAGCTAATAACTAGTTGGAATTTGTAAGCCTTCTCCTTATATTCATCAGAATCATGTCAATCAACCCCTTAAAGAGAAAGAAACTCTCTCTCTCTCATCCTTCATTTCTCCATTAAACTCTTTTATGTCTCATGCGTTTCTCTAAGCACCAACTCTTCTTCTAACTCCCTCCAAAGAGAGAGAAAGAGAGAGTGTGCAACAGAAAAATGGCATCTGGGTTTTCCGGTGGTGGCGCAGATTTCTACTCCGGCATGGCAGGTAGATCCATAACTAGCATGAATCCAAACAACCCCTCTCAACCTGGATACAGAAACCAACTCTCTCAAATTTTTCTAGACCCAACCTCACAGATCGCTCAGCACCGAGCAACCTCTACCAACTTGACGACACAAAGCTTAATCGGCAAAAGAACGCTCGCCGATTTCCAAGCACAACAACACCAACAGCAACTGCAACAGCCAAACCTAAACCCGGCACTAAATGGTCTCCTTCTTAGGTCGGTAAAGCCCAGGATGTATCAACATACCTCCCCAATTTCCACCCTTTCTCCAATAGAATTCTCCACTAACATATCTCCAGAATTACCTCCCTTGTCTCAGCGTTACGGTATGCCTCTTCTTCAACAACTCAGACCTCAGCCCATCAATCTTGGGCCCGGACACACCATTCATTCAGCCAACGTTGCCTCTCATGCTCTACCTTACATGAACACGCTCCAAAATCAAAACAGAGGTGGAGGTTCTATTGCAGGACAAGAATCTAAAAAGAAGATGATGAATCGACTGCAGGAGCTAGAGAAGCAGCTTCTAGATGATAACGAGGAAGAGGAAGGCGATGCGGTTTCGGTGATTACTAACTCTAACAGCGAGTGGTCTGAAACAATACAGAATCTCATCACTTCTTCAAGTCCCAACCCTATTTCCCCATCACCTACTTCGTCATCTTCTTCTTCATCAACATCGGTGACCACTCCTGTCCCCAATTGTTCAAAACAATCGCTATTGGACGCTGCTTCCGCCATTTACGAAGGCAAAATCGACGTTGCCGGTGAGATCCTGACGCGGGTCTCTCAGGTCTCAAACCCGAGAGGAAATTCTGAACATAGATTGATGGAGTACATGTCGATGGCGCTCAAATCGCGGGTTAATTCAGTGGATGCTCCACCGCCAGTGGCTGAGCTATACAGCAAGGAACATCTCGCTTCGACTCAGTTGCTTTACGAACTCTCTCCTTGTTTCAAACTTGGGTTTATGGCTGCTAATCTCGCAATTCTTGAGGTCGCAGTCGACCAACCTAACAGCGGCAACGGGTTTCATGTTATTGATTTCGATATAGGCCAGGGATGCCAGTACATGAATCTGTTGCACGCGCTATCTGAGCGTCTGAATGGGAAGCCCGCCACTGTCAAGATCACGGCTATTGCTGATAATGGAGGGGAAGAGAAAGAGAGGTTGAAGGCGGTTGGTAGTACGCTGAGTCAACTCGCCGAACAGTTTGGGGTGTCTTTACGTTTTAACGTTGTGAGTTGTAAACTCGGTGAGCTGAGTCGCGAGTCATTAGGTTGCGAGCCCGAAGAGCCTTTGGCTGTTAATTTTGGATTCAATTTGTATCGAATGCCTGATGAGAGCGTCTCTACCGAAAATCCCCGAGACGAACTTCTGCGGCGCGTCAAGGGATTGGGGCCGCGCGTGGTAACCCTGGTAGAGCAAGAAATGAATACAAATACGGCGCCGTTCATGGCGCGCGTAAATGAAGCGTGCTCGTACTACGGGGCACTGTTTGACTCAATCGAGTCCACAGTACAGAGGGATAACTCAGAGCGAGTGAAGGTGGAAGAAGGACTGGGTCGGAAACTCGCCAACTCGGTTGCTTGCGAAGGTAGGGACCGCGTGGAAAGATGCGAGGTGTTTGGGAAATGGCGGGCCCGGATGGGAATGGCTGGGTTCGAGTTGAAGCCAATGAGTCAAAGTGTGGCCGAGTCGATGAAAGCGAGACTGAATTCAGGAACCCGGGTGAACCCGGGTTTTACTGTTAAAGAAGAGAATGGTGGGGTTTGTTTCGGTTGGATGGGAAAAACACTCACAGTCGCATCCGCTTGGCGTTAACTTTACTCTCTCTCACTTTCTTTCTCTAATATTATTAATTGTTATACTAGTATTTTTACCTTTTCCTGAGAAAATGGAAAGGCAAAGGAAGGAAAAAAAAAAAAAAAAAAAGGAAATAATAAAATTGAGTGATTTGAATTAAGAGGAAAAATGGAAAATTCTTTGCGGTGCATTTATTATTTTAATTTTGGTGTAGTTTGTGAGGTGTTTGGTATATGGTAAGTAGCTGACTTGTGATGTGGAAATGGTAATGGGTTTACGCTAATAATAAATTAATATTAACGAACTTTCAAATATTATTATTTTAATTTTTAATTTTGGATTTATTAGGACCACTCTCTTTGTATTGTAAAATTGTAATTTGACATTCACATTCACATGCTTATGTTACAAGATTTTGTTTTCTTTTTGTGCAAGCGATTATGCGTTTGTTACGCACCCAAAACGAGTAAATTGCTACTATATGTTTCATTAGTTGTCTGTTCAGTGTACCTCCATTTCTTTTTTTTTTTCCTATGACTACGTTGTGGGTCTTATGTGTGAATATAAAGAAATCGGAAATTCAATAAAGCAAAATGCATGTTTTTTGTAAATAAAATCAAAGGATTCATTTCTCTTGGCCATTCTTGAGGAGGATGTCTGCGATATTTAAGTTGTTTTTCTCATGTTTTTTATTGTATTTTTTTTTTATGCGGGCGGTGATCTCTCTAGTCATATTCATTTTTGTGAAGTGTTGGCCAGCCAAAAAATGCGGTAGGCTAGCATTTTAATGTTTGTTTATACTCTGAAATGGGTTTCTAATTGTGAAAAAGAATAAAGATTTTTCAATACTAACAATTAGAGCATCCATATCGTGATGGAAATCTGTTTCTTTCTCCACAAATTCCATACTGTGATGATATGTAGGAGTTACTGAGGACAAGAGGATTTGTTGACATTTTGGAATTTTAATTTTTCCAACTTATAATGATTATGGTAATGTTTTTATATCTTAGGACATTAATCTAAAATTGCCAATCTAACCATCTTAATTTTCATAAATAAATTCGAGAAAAAAAATTATATATATTATTTTACCAATTAAAAAATCATTTAGGAAGAATAAAATCACTTATAATAAAAATATTATTATAGTTGACTTTTCCTTTGGTAAAAGTGTGAAGGAAAAGTCAATATAAAAAATGACTCCAAATAATACAACCAAAGCATCTGAATAATATTTTTTTTTCTTTTTTCTTTTTTCATACTTGTCTTTATTCTTAAACTCGAAACCCTTTCTAACTCTTGTATATTTCCAACTTTTGACTTTATCTATAAAATTTAAAAATACAGGTTCCATTTGATAATAAACTAGCATTTAAATAAATAAATATTTGAAATACTATTCACTCCGATGTTTTTAGATAGATTACGCATTCATTTATATTTCTGTTTCGTATTCAAGCTCCTAGCTACCAAATGGAACCTAAAATTAATAATTTAGGAGGAAAGGGATGGATTAGGAATGAATAGCATTGAAGAAGTTTTTACAAACCCTAAAAAAAAGGTATGAGGAGAATGTGAATTGAACGTGTCATCTACCAGTATTAGTACCCTTCATCTGCAAAAATTGCAGTCCCCAATCTGTCAAGTTTCAATTTTCATTTTCTGTTTTGCCACTTATAACTACTCTCAACTCTCAAGATTAGCTATGGAGAAAAATTATTTGCAGAGAGAGGGTAAAGAATCATAAATGCTTAATAATTTGGGAAGGTTTCACAATCATGGCAGATGGTAAATAGTTATTGCATGTATGACCTAAATATGGCAAATGAAATTCATATATACGTATCCTAATATTCAATTTCATTTGCTAACATTTTGTTAGAAGGCAATTAAATGATTTTGAAAGCAGATCTAGCAATTATGTCTAGTGAACGTAGCTAACCATGCGTGCAATCTTTCTTTATCACTCCTTTGAGATATCAATCTTTAAATAATTTCTAACTCAAAAAAAATCAAAACTTTATTGTAAATTATAACATTCTCCACGTAGAAGCATGTCTCCAGTGTTAACAACGTTAATCGTAAAATAATTAGGGTATTGGGGGTAGAAATAATCTTTTAAAAATTGAACTGAACCGATTAATCTGTAAACAGATGATTGATTCGGTTTGATTCAATTTAAAATAAAACAATCGAAGGAAAAAATTCAATAGGAAGAAGAAGAAGAAGAAGAGGGAAGCACTGAGAAGTAAAAAGCAATAATGTGGAGAGATTGTTGGATTTGACGGGCTGAATAGATGATCACGATTCACAACCATGTCACCCAAAAGCAGGATCTAAAAACCTGGTAACAAGATAAAAAGGTCACTTACACTCAGGTAAAGTCAAATCCTTTTTTGTCTCTTAATATTTATTTCTTCTTATAAAACTTTACGCTACTTTATTTTTTCTGCTGCGCCTAATCTTTTTTTTTTTTTTTATCATCTTCCCAAATTCACGAAAACAACATTAACGTTAGTGGCTTGACATCATATCCTTGTATTGCTAATATCATTAAAAATTCTACTTATATGTATATTTACCTATTAATTATGCATTATTTCTATTATAATTATATGGGTGAAAATTGACACCAAATTGTTTCCATTTAATAATATTTTCATTTTAGGATAATTTTTTTATGGTCGAGAAAAAAATAAAATAGCCAAAAATGATTTTTTTTTTAATTCACTAGAGGTATTGTAGCGCAGGAGAACTTAAAATAGCATAACTCATAAAATTGGTGAAAAGTGAAAGCTCTTATACAAAATAGTATATTATATAACTCACTTTATTTGTTTCAGTGGAAATGATTTGGGTCTTTAAATAAAAAATTGAGTGTTTGATTTCTGTAATTTGAGAAAATTCATAGCTGGAGCACTTCCATCTGATGGACCTAGTGGCGCGACGCGAGCAGGATTATCAATAAACTAGGCACACCTGTGATATAATTAAATAAAAAAGAGAGGATTTTCAAAAAAAAAAAAAAAAACCGAGTTGAAAAGTTAATAGTTATTATTAATTACATAATATTGCAATCAAAAGTTGCTAAGCTGAATCAGTAGTTGACAACTTGTTGTTTTTGTCTTTGAAGAGGAAAGGTTGAAAGTTTCAAACACTTTATAACTTTAGTAACTATTACAACAATTTTATTTTTTTTTATGTTGGTTTCTCATCGAATTGGAGTGCGTCTCAATTTGGACAAGTTGACAATATGGGATTTGTCCTTTTGAAACATTTTCATTGCTTTTAAAAATAAAAAATAAAATAAAATAAAAATATCAGCAAGGTGGTGGTGCCTAATTCATAACTCTATTGAATATAGTTTTAAAAATATAATATATATTTTTTTTATTATATCATAAAAATCTAACATTCTTTCGTATTTGAATATTATTATATGAAAAGGAGGACAAAAAGAAGACAATTCATTTTTGTCTTGATTTGTGAGAAATATTTATTTCCATAAATAACAATATTCCATTCTAGAACTCTATTGCAATTATCCCACTTTTATAATATTAATTAAAATTTCACATTTCAGTCACTTGCGTTCTCTAAACATGGGTTATATTTGGAAGAAAGAAAATTAATCAAATCTTGAAAACTTCATCACCAGCTTTCCCTTTTGGTGACTTTGAAAATTTTTTGGTGTTGCATTCATACATTAAACTAACTTTGATTTTTTTTTTTATGATTTATTAATTTCTTTAACCTTAACCTTAACAATTAACTTTGTAACTGCCTTCAATTGTTAAGCCCATCATTTATCACGGCCCATTGGCCTACCAATCAATCAAACTAACTCTGCACGGTCGTTGCGCGTATTTTTATCCAGAAACGGCTCCTTAATTTTTTGGTAATTATCTGCTTAATGCGAAGGGTATAATTGTAAAAGGAACGAAAGTTACCGTTAGAACGCCTTTACTCTGTATATGTAGCGGGACGCCCAATTGAAACACCCATTTCGAAAAACTGAACAATAGTGAGATATTTTTGAGAGAAAAGCGGAGAACTTTTGTAAGCATCAGCAAACTCACTCAAGAAACAAGAAGATCAATCACAATCAGAACCAATATGTGAGTTTTCTATTCAATTTACCCTTCGCAAGTTTTTCGTTCCTTATTTTCTTTCTCCCTTTTGGTTGTTCTAGGGTTTGAAATTATCGTTTTTGAAAGCAAATAGAAAACACAAATGTTAATTTTTGATCTATCTGGTTTCCAAGGAAAAGAATTTTTGAATCTCATAATCTCTTGTTTAGAAGGCCCTAGAAAACATCGTAATTTTGTAGGATTTGCAGATTGTATGGTTTGCTTAAGTTTAGATTTTTGAAGTAATGGTTCGAGTTTGATCCGGCTGTTTTTGTTCTCTATTTCTTGATGACTTGACAATGGTACAACAGATCAACGATTGTTTGGTATAGCCGTTTAGGCTGTTTTGTATCAGATTTAGATCGATTAGTAAGTATATGGTTCACCCTGGAGTGAATCGACTACTAAAGTTCTGTTTGGTACCGGGAAATTATATACCTTAGGACCCTAGTTGTTGCTGCAGTTATTGTTAGTTTATTTCTTAATTACTGTTTAAAGCACTCATTAATTTCATTATTAGCTTTCCTGTTTTACCATTTGTGCATATCTGAGGAAGTTTATTGATGGTCGGAAAAAGCTTTTATTTTTCTTTTATTTGAATTGCTTTGTAGCAATCATGTTACTTTGTCTGATAAAGCGTGTGGCAAATCGAGGAGTGTATGGTAGTGGTATTTAATGTATCTTCGGAATTTTTGATAAAATTAGTATTATTCCGTCGCTTATTTCACAGGCCATGCTTACTTGAAACATTGTATTGTAATAGGAATTTAGTAGGTCATATTAAGTGTTGCTTCCTGTTGGTATGCGTGTTCCCTCATATACATTTGTTTCAGTTTGAAACTCTGTTAATCGTTTTCTTACTCAAACTTGTATGTGTTAGGTTCTTTGATACGTTTTGAAACTCCATAAAATGGGTTACCTTGTGTTGTTCCTCATTTTATAATTTGACCTTTATTTGTCAAATCTCTATGTTTTGCAGAGCATTGATTTGAACCTATTTGGAAATTCAGTGATGGCATCACGAGCTGGAGGTGTGGTTCAAGATCAGAATTTAAACATCCACTATAATGGTACAGCTCTATCAACTCTGTTTTAGCTTAATATGAAGTTACTAAATTCAGCCTTCAATTTTTTTACGGTGTTGTGGTCTAACTTTCAATATGTGCTGCAGAAACTTCTGTTGGCTGGAAGACTAATGTCTCTAAGGCACCAATAAAAGGAGTTCTTGGTGGAAGGACGCCACTTGGTGATTTGTCAAATTCAGTGAAGCATTCTCTGAATCAGGGATCAAAGAAGCAGGGTTCTGGCCTTTTCTCCTTCACTGAGAAAGGTAGTGCCACCTCTCAGAATACACTTGATGCAAGCAAGAAGAAAAGTACCTCTAAAGCCTTGGGCAAAGTGCAGACCAGAAGTAGGAAAGCACTTTCTGACATTTCAAATTCAGGGAAGCCAAACCTGAACGAGGGATCAAAGAAGAACTACAAAGGAAAGCTAAGTGTTGTGGCGGAGGAGCCAATTGATGCCAAGGCAATTGCAGAGGAACGATTTCTGCACAATCATGAAGAATGTATTAAAGCTCAGACCAGAGCTATGGACTTGGATCAATTTTTACAGATAATTGGACTTGACAATGGTAACCGATATATAAAATTTGAGTAAAAATCATTCTGTAAATTTTTTCACTCATAAGATTCACATGTTTGTTTTGTTGTCTAGTTATTTCCAAACAGCAGGAAAATCCTATGTCGATTAAAGTGAAGGTCTGTCTGATTTTTCCCTCTAATCATTTTGGGTCCTCCTTTCTTGTTTTGAGGATAAATTTCATGGATTGTCTGAGCAAATGTTTAGTTTCTGTTTCAGGCCCAGAGTCCACCGAGGCACTTGGAACTGGAAGAGATGACTGAAGAGCTGATTGAAGATCAATCTTGGAAACACAAGCTTGATTCTCCACCTCCTTGCAGAACTCCAAAATTACCAAGGCATTATATGGACTATGACTTTGTTTTCGAGTTGTTAGAATCACCGTAGTTGAGAAAGCATTGATTGCCTTCTTTATCAATGCTTGTTTGGAATGGTAGTAATTTTGCAGAAGTTGTGTGAATATTGCAGTGGCAATGTGATGACAATTCTTTGGGAAGTTATTTGGAATTGAGCAATCTAATGCTCTTGTCTTTTTTAAACATCTTAATCCTTTTGTTATTCTATAAGGAATGGTTATTCTGTCGCCATCCCACACTGTATTGTCTTTTTGATATGCCTATGTTGATTGTTTGAAGTGCTCTTAGTTACTTGGAGAAGGTTTCCCCTAGAGGAACCTTTATTCCAGTCATGTTATTTGCTAAAAGGCAAAAAGAAATCTCCATATAAAATCTATGCGTCTATTTATTTATTTTATAGAAAATAGTTTTGTTTTTTTCAGTTTTCTAAGAAAAATATGAAAAATAGAAAGAGAAAATGAAAAAATGTTCATTTATTATTATCAAAAAAGAATTACTTTAGTTCAAAAAATTTTAAAAATTATTCATAATTATTGTAATTAAAAATATTCTGTAAAGGTAAAATGTAAATTATTTCAAAATTTTACATATTATAATTGTAATTGTAAAAGAGTTTTTTTTCAACCAAAAAATACTTGGAAAACAAAATTTCTATTATTAAGGAAAATTAAGAAAAAAAAAACGTTAATATTTTTTCAAAATCTGAATTTATTTTAAAAACTGCAAAATTAGTTTTCAAATTTTTAAATAAACAAGAAAAACTTCCTATTTCTTCGTTTTTTTTTTTTGGAAAAATTGTAATCGACTCTAGTTTTCTCCAAATAAATAGGTCCTATATTAATCTAAGACGGCCCAAACTGAACGACCATCACACTCAAGTAAGAGCATCCTCATCCTCTTTGCTAAACAAAACCACTATACTGCACCTGTAAAACCTCAAAGTACAACGTATAGAAGGTGAAATGGTGGTGTCTCTTAGACTACCTTCTCTCACTTCCCTCTTTTTCCATACTCCATCAATTCGCCGGTCGTCGGCGTTTTGTAGGCGGCGCCACTATTGCCGTTCGCCGCCTCTAACATCGTCCTTCTCTGCTCAGAGTGCGGCTTCGAGCCCTCCGGAGACCGAGGAACGAGTTGATAACCTGAAGAATCGAGTCAACCAGGACCGAGTCATTACTCCCCGATCTCAAGACTTCAATGCTTGGTATCTCGATGTTATTGCCAACGCCGAGCTTGCTGATTATGGTCCTGTTCGTGGTACTATGGTAATTCGTCCTTATGGATATGCTATCTGGGAGGCAATCCAGGTACTAATTTTTATTCAGACACTGATTTATTGAGTTTTGGTATTGCCTGGTTGCTTTTGAAAGCTGAAATTGCAAAAGAAAGTGCGTTTCAATGCTCAGTTTTTAGTGCTTTTTTAACTGAGTTTTATTTTATTTTATTTTATTTTATTTAATAATTATTAATTTTAAATCTCAGGATTATTTAAATGTTAAGTTCAAGGAGACTGGTCACAGCAACATGTACTTTCCTCAGGTGTGTTTCTGTTGCCTCCGTTTGGTGGCTGAGAAAGCTTAAGAAAGGAAATGGAAACTAAAAGCTTTCACTGTTTTTACATCAATGATATGATGCAATTGCCTGTTTAGGATTATTGCATCAATTATTTTCTTATGGATAGATGCAAAACAGTTTTTGTAATATTTGCATCTGAATTATGGCTGCAGTTTATACCTTACTCGTTTATAGAGAAAGAAGCTAGTCATGTTGAGGGCTTTAGTCCTGAATTGGCTTTGGTAACTATTGGTGGAGGAAAGGAGCTTGAAGAAAAACTTGTGGTAAGTTAATTCTGAAGCAAAAATTACCATTTGCATTTGCCTTTTCTTTATGCAATTCAATCTCTTTTGTCTACAATTAAAAGTCTATAGTTAATGAGGATGATGGTTCAAGCTCATGATAAAACATGACCCGAGTTTTGGCTTTGATTGTTGCACTTCTGAGGTTGTGGCAGGTTCGACCTACTAGTGAAACTATAGTGAATCACATGTTTACTCAGTGGATTCATAGTTACCGCGATCTTCCTCTCATGATCAACCAGGTGATAATTTTGGCACAAAAGTTGTAAATAGTATCCAATTATATAGACTATCAACTGCATTTGTATCCCTATTTTTCCTCTTTCATCTAATCCTCTTTCCCATTTCAGTGGGCAAATGTCACAAGATGGGAGATGCGCACAAAACCATTTGTGAGGACTCTTGAGTTTCTCTGGCAAGAGGGTCATACAGCTCATGCTACTCCTGAGGAAGCGGAAAAAGAGGTTTCATCTTATTGATCTCTGGAATGCTTGTAATTATAGTAGCAAAGTAATATAATTTAATGGATTGATGATCCTGTGCTGCAGGCTTTACAGATGATTGAAGTCTATACAAAATTTGCTTATGAGCAAGCTGCAATACCTGTTGTTGCAGGTCGAAAGTCAAGGTTGGAAACCTTTGCTGGCGCTGTTAGGACATATACAATAGAGGCTATGATGGGTGATCGTAAGGCATTACAGGCTGGAACCAGCCACAACCTTGGCCAAAATTTTTCTCGGGCTTTTGGAACTCAGGTAAGTGCTCATAATCTATTCTGTTAGTTGATTTTCAGGCATTTGTCACAGTTGCTGAACTCCAAGATACCGATCCTACAACACTTAGATGACTCCTGTATTTTTCTATTCTCAAAAGATGATAAGAACATCAGCAAAGTATAAAACCATCTATTTTGAAACCAACTAAGCAAACCGTATGTTGTTTCTGCATTTGTTTTGCTGCTTTGGAATGTTCCTTAAAGAACCATACGGAAAGCTCAATAGAAATGGGTCACAATTTTAATATTAGATTCACACCAATGTATCTTCTGTTCTTTTTGTTTCCTATGTGTATTTACTGTGCATGAGTGTGCAACATTTTTATGCTTTTAGCTTGGTATTGTTACTATCCTGCTTTATCTTTGCTTGTGTGTGTTTTGGGTAATTGAGTACATTAAAGTATTGTCCACGACAGGGCTTGTCCGGACAACTCTGTTATACATACTGTTTTCAATGTTTTGGGAAGTGAACTAATATCTGATTCACATTGTTATACAGTTCACTGACGAAAGTGGACAAAGGCAGCATGTCTGGCAGACATCATGGGCCATCAGTACCCGCTTTGTTGGTGGTATTATCATGACACATGGAGATGATGCAGGCTTAATGCTTCCCCCCAAAGTAGCACCAATACAGGTACTTTTTGGAGTCATATTATTGATTTCAAAAAGTCAATATGTGCTCTGCTCTGTTTTTCTCAGTGATTCGACAGGAAACAATCTATGTTTTGTTGGTTCAAACAATCGTGTTTTCCATATGTCTGGGTGCTTAGTTATATGAGCATTTCATTTTCCTTGATATTTGCATTGCATTCTCCTAGGTTGTGATTGTGCCAATTTGGAAGAAGGATAATGAGAAAGCTGGAGTTCTCAGTGCAGCATCATCTGTGAAAGAAGTTCTGCAATCTGCTGGTCTCAAAGTTAAACTTGATGATTCAGATCAGAGAACCCCAGGATGGAAGTTCAATTTCTGGGAGATGAAGGTTAGTTCTCATTCATAAGTTCTGAGCACAAATTGAAATGAAAAGCTGTTGGTCATGAACTTTATACCCTACAACTTGATTTCGATACCTGTGAAAGGTAACCAAATAGGTCTAATCAATGTAGCACCTTAAACCCAACCCCTCAAAAGCTCAGTTATTGGCTTCTTCCTCTGAAACAAACAATTTTAGGTACATTTGCTGTATTATTTTGTTTTGCACATTATGCTTATCTTTTATTTGCTCATGGAAAGACATTAATTTGTTTTTCTTCAAAATATAAAATCAATTTTCAAATGCATGAAATGATACCTTGATTTCATAGGGAGTACCTTTGAGGATTGAAATTGGTCCTCGAGATGTATCAAGTGGAAGCGTGGTCATATCTAGGAGAGATATTCCTGGTAAGCAAGGAAAAGTTTTTGGAATATCTATGGAGCCTTCAATTTTAGAAGGTTATGTCAAGGACAAGTTGGATGAGATCCAGTCATCCCTTTTGGAAAGAGCAACATCATATCGGGACAGGTGCGTTCTCTTTCTGTAGTATTTATTTCACAGTGGAAGCTTAGTGCTTATGATTTGTTAGTTATAAGGTGTTTCCTTCAAATGGATTCAGCGTCTACAACTGTGCTTCCTTGAAATGATTCAGATGCAGAACTAGATTTATAGTTTTAGGGTGAATTACTAATTTAATCCCAATAATTTAGTCGAATACAAAAGTTAGAATTTCTATTTAAAATAATCAATTAAATAGCCCCTCTATTTCGTTGACATTTAACATGTTGTTACTTTTTCCATTAAATTGTGGTAAAATAACAATTTTACCTTCTTTAATAAAATTTCGGATTTTCGTTTGCATACCACTGCTGAATCAAACCTTGAGTTTTTACTTTTATCCAAAAATCACCAACCTTAATTCATAAATAAAAACTCATTAAAAATAATAAGCCGTTTATATGTTTAGATTAAATTATTAGAGAAAATTTGATAATAAATATTTTTTTTCCTCAAGGGTAAAATTAGAATAAAAGTGTTTTATTTGGTTTTCTTGGTCGACTAACCCAAAAATAAGCGAAATTTTAACAGAAGGACGATGTAGTTGAATGGCTTCATGGTTACAACACGTTCTCGTTGTTTATAGCACTGCCTATTGGAAGCTTCATGGGAATTATTATATCCATATCATAGCATTTTATGCTAGTATATCATTATAATCATAATGTATTAAATGTCGCTTTTATTTTTATTATTTTTTAAATTTGTAGTTTATTCTCTTCCTTTTCAAATCCTTTTTAATGTTATTCTGACATTCTTATGCAGTAATATTGTGGATGTTAGCTCGTATGATGAACTCAAAGAAGCAATATCCCTTGGCAAATGGGCAAGGGGTCCTTGGTCAGCCAGGTAGTTTATTTTCCTCTATCATTATGTCTACTTATGAAAAATATGTTTTAAGTATCAATATATCAAGCTAAGTAGACAAAACTGCATTTCTTAGTATATGCTGTAATTATTGGCTGCAGTGATGCTGATGAATTAAAGGTGAAAGAAGAAACAGGAGCAACAATTCGATGTTTTCCCTTTGAACAGCCTCAAGGGACTAAAACATGTTTGATGACTGGCGAGCCAGCAGAAGAAGTTGCGATTTTTGCTAAATCTTATTAATTATTAAGGTGTTCACCCTCCCTCTTCAAACAATCAAGCTTGTTCAAGGGAGCATTCTAATCAGGGAAAATTTCGTCAGGATTTTCTTTTTATTTATAAGTTGCATCAGATTGGCAAAGCAAGGGAACTAATCAATTACTGTGAATTGTTGAAGATTAGACATTATATTGTGATTCTTTTACCTATATATGCAAGAGATGTGAATTATTGAATATTTTCAATTGGCTCTTTGAGCTATGTCTATTCTAGGTAACAAAAGAAAATATATATAGAATACATGTAAAGGAATTCCAAGATTAGTTTGGTTGGTAATCTGTCCTTATCTTTTAAGGATTAATTTGCATTATTTGGTTGGTACTTGATATTTGCAATGTCTTGTGGCTTTATCTTTAATTTATATTTTAGAAGTCTGTCCTTATCTCGTTGATGATGATAAGCCTCATCATAAATTTTTCACAATAACTGCAAGTAGAAACCATCATAGCAATTTTTGAATCTGAAAATGCAAGCTATGTCATGTTTCGTCACCAGCTAAAGCTAATAGCCTCGAAATGTAGGTTTTGCACTGAACTGGACGAACAGATTGCAGCCACTTCTTGCCTCATCTGTTTTGGTCCACTTACAAGAACTCCCACACAGTCTCCTTTGCACTCCAATAATATTTCTGTAAGAATCAATAATGGAGAATTGATGTTAAAAATATGTTAGAATTTATAAATTCATGATTTAGAACCATCTGAAGTTGCTACTTATCATTTTAGTATGTCGTACTTTTGAAATCTGGCCTTTGACCAAGGTGCACACTGGTGGCTTGGAGAAGAGATTGATAAGGCAGGTTTTCCAATTCTCTCTCAGTATCGTGGAATTGTAAACACACAGGGGACATTCCAGGTGTTGGCGTGTCAATGTTCTGAATCTGTTTCATTTCCTTAGCATTGTGTTTCTTGTTCCAAACAAATGCTGCAGAAGCAGTCATTACTATGGAAACACTTATAAACAGCATGTTTAAAGCAGATCTTGCAGGCATTGAGTACATCATGTTAGTATTATGGTCAATCGGGTACATATAGTATCGTGTGAGGATGCCGATTAGGATAAGGAAGACTATAAAAGAAGTAGAAATTATTGCAGCAAGCCAGAGCCAGCCATTTGGACCTAGAACTGCAGAAACAGGCACATCGGATGCATTAGGCTTGAACCAAATCGTCCTGAGTTTTTGGTTCTCTGGTTCAAGCTCCTTTTCACTGGTTATGTAGGCTTCAATTTCTAACTGCAAAAGAGAGAGGTCAGGTGTGGTGCCTGAAACTGGGAGTAGAAGGTCTAACATGGTGAGGTTTATAGATTTCTTGAAAGTGCACACGAGGAGAATCCTCGGCGTTTTGACGTTCGTTGTATTGGCTATAAATAGCATTTCGCGGAAGATAGAGATGAAAGGGGTAATGCCACTTCCTCCACTCACCATCACTACCAAGTCATGCCTGCAGAATACCCTCCCCCATGAATGTTAAATTCAAACACAAGAAACTAAGGATATGACTCCGAATTAAGCATCACCTCATATAATCGGTTGAATTCGCAAGACCATAAGGTCCTTCAATGGAGACCTCAAGACGGTCCACAGGTGAAGGTGATGACAAAATCTGATACAACTCTTGACACCAATTTCCTTCACATTTTATTACCATGGTTAATTTTTCCGGTTCCATGTTGGTGTTGGATATGATTGTAAAGGGATGCCATTGCAGCTTTGAAATTTCAGGCACGTTTATGAATGCCATGCTTTTCAGACCACAGCTCAACTCTGCAATTAATTACATGCAGAACCGGTAAATTTCAGTAACCAAAAGACCAAGTTTTACGAAGTTTGATAACTTTACCTGGACTCTTTGAGAAATTTAGCTCTAAGGTATCACAAGGCAAAATGCGAGCTGAGACTAAAGCAACTCTCTGTTGAGATTGCAATAATCTCAAGTACCGATCAATCACGTAGAGGTAAAAACCAGCAAGGACGATGCAGGAATCAGAGAAGCCGACATGAAACACATAAAAAACAACAAAAAGAATGTAGAGATAATGAGTATAGAAGAAGAGCTCAAAAATATTTCGCCTTATGCGATTTAGGCTTGTGATCCACATTATCAATCCAAAAAGCAAAGCTATTTCTCCACCCAAGTTAGAAACGAGGAACTTATCCCATTTCAGGATCTGTGACAGTTGATTTGTTTTAGCCCAGAAGACAAGGTAGCATAAACCATGTGCAGTGAAAATAGCCAAAGTAGTATGCCCTAGCCATATGTGATACTTGATGCTTGCCTCTGAGGTCAAGCCTATAAACTGCAAAATTGATGATCCTCTTGTTACTGGAAAGAAGAGAAAGGCCAAACAGACATTTCCAACTAGTCCTAGGGATAAACCTGCATTTTCCAACTTAGCTTCCCACCTGCAAAAGAATAACACTCGTACACTTCTTTTTTCTTTTAAAAAAATTCCAATTTAATTACAAAAAAAGGGGAAGAAAATATTAATAAAAAGAAAGAAATATTTACAGTTGAATTCCTGAGTATGCAGCTTCCAAGGAAGCATATGCGAACAAATCATGCAAGTAAGAATAGAAAGACCATATCAATAAGGCAAAGAAAATGCCCAAAAATGATATCTCTATCCACAGAACAATCCCGAGAGGGCCTTTCACAAGCACTGGTCGTCTCCACCACCCAAACCAAGAATCGACCTTTCTGTTTTCAGTTTCCTGATGAGGAAATTTCTTCCCCAGATGAAGGTATGCACAGGCCAAGGCAGCAATGAAAAGAACAGGAAATGTATAGACCAGCATGTTCGCACCTATAATTTCAAAAAATAAGAAAATACTTAAAACCTCTCCTTTTGTAAATTAAATAAGACAGATTACAAAAATAAATTAAAAATGAAACCTTGTTCTCCAAAAAATGTGGAATTGATGTGTGAATGAATATTAGGCAGCCAATGCAAATAGTAAGTGTTGGTGGCCTTCATGACCCATATCATCATGTAACCAAGAAAGACAACTGCTATGAACACCCTTATGGCAGATTGAACCATTTTCATATTGCTTCACCACAACTAAATTCACTAACTCTTCAGTAGAGTTGATTTTATAGCAAGAAATATATTAAATAATGTATTATTACGTGTGAAATTAATTATTCGGCAGACAAATTAAATGTCAAAAAAAATATTGTTGTTTTGACTTGTAATTCGAGAGGCAAAGTTTCCATAATTTGGATTGATGATGGTTTTATCGTTCCTTACAAAGCAATTGTCATAATTTAAGCAACGATTTACATTTCTAAGGGAATGTTTCTCCTATTGGCCTTTTAATTAATTGATGAGTGGAAGTCTTAAAATGTTAGCCTACGACTAAACTTAATATGACGAAAGAAAAAAAAAAAAAATCATCTAATAAAAAACATCGAAACTAATTTACAAAATGGTATATTATATGAAGATTAAAACAACGCAGAACAGTTAAATTGTCTCCTTCGAGCTTGTCGCGTTTATTATTTCCTGACATAAGATAATATATTACAGAGTTGAACTAGAAACTTTATATCCTCAGTTACTAGCTCCATTAGAATCTGTTAAAGGCAGGCAGCAGCGGTACGCATGAATCGGGTCCATGGTCTCACCGATAAACCAAACTAATAAAAATAAGAATTTATTTACCCGGCGCGCTTGACACGAGAGGAGAACCACCAACGTGATTTTTCTTATTGTTACGCAGCATATAAAATTAGATGAAGTGCAAGATTATACATGCATGACCTCACCAGTCAAAGCTAATAGATTCAAAGTGGAGGTTATCTGCCAAACCAGAAGAGCAAATTTTGGCAACCTCATGTCTCATTGCCCTTGGCCCGCAGGCTAATACTCCAACATCTACTCCTTTGCGCTCTAATAAAATTCCTGCCAACAAATATATGATCAGAATTATACGGATATGTGAAAATTCTACATATATAGTACTGTTAGCTAGTATATGCTTACTGTTGAGATCAGGTCTTGCACCAAAATGCAACTTTGTAGCTTGGACAAGGGACTCATGGGGAAGGCTTTCCAGCTCTCTATCTCCTGGTGATGCTGTTGGAGTTGGCACTTCCAGGTTTTGAATTTGCTGGGCATTTTTACTTTTGCACCAAAGAAAGGCTGCACTGCAAGTTATTATAACGCAGGCACATACCAAAAGCGTATCCCACAATACAAAATATGAAAAATGGTATATCTCACTTGTGTTATGATCAATAGGGTAAATATAGAACCGAGTAATGATTCCTAGTAATACAAGAAACATCACAAATGATGATGCGATTATTGCACCAAGCCATAGCCAATTGTTTGGACCTAGAGCTGCAGTGATAGGTGAGTCGGATGGGTTTGGCTTGAACCATATGGTTCGGAGGAGGGTTTCAGAATCTGGAATAGGCTGCTGTGTCTCTCTCGTGATGTAAGCTTCAATTTGCAGATTCACTTGAGTGATTTGTATAGGTGCGTTATTGACTGGGAGCAAGAGGTCTAGCATTGTAAGATCAGCTGTGTTCTTGAATGCACAAACCAGAAGAACTTGTGGATTATGGGAGTTTGGTTGTGCACTTTGGAAAATGATCTGGCGGATTATGGATATGAAGGGAGTGATACCGCTACCCCCACAAACCATCACCAGCAACTCATGCCTGTGGCAAGACAGATTCTATCTTGATGAGCATGATTCCAGAAATAAAGCTGATAAGTATTTTGACTCTGAAAAACTGACTAAAAATTTGCTGATTTACTCCCACACAATCAACTGCTAATTCCAAAATATATATAAAGCAGTAAATCCACCTTAGAAAATGGGATGAAGCAGGTCCGTAAGGCCCTTCAACAGACAATTCAAGGCCAATATCATTAGAAGATGAAAGTTGTTGGTAAAGCTTTTGAGACCAACTTCCTTGTCTTTTGATAACTACACTTAGCTTATCTGGTTCCATATTGCAGTTTGAAGTGACAGTAAAAGGATGCCACTGTAGCTTGGAAATGCAAGGCACATTCAAAAATATTATGCTTGTTGGATTATAATACAATCCTGTCAATTACATTGTGAGTTAAGTGAGCAAATGCGTTTGATGATTCAATGTTTGCATTCTTAAATTGTGGGTTAACTACCTGTACTCTTGGAGAAGTTGAGCTCAATACTGCCACATGGTAAGAGGCGAGCTGACATTAATCTAGCTCGTTTCGTTGATTGTAAGAATCTCAAGTATCTGTCAATGACGAAGAGGAAGATCCCAGGTAGGATCATGCAGAAATAGGCAGCGCCAACATGCAATACATAGAAGAGAATGTAGACAATGTAGAGATGGTGCGAATAGAAGAAAACCTCGAACATTTTACGCCTAATGCGATAAGAACTAGTCACCCACATTGCCAGTGCAAGTACCATTGCAATCTCTCCAGCAACATTTGATACCCAGGTTTTGCTCCATTCTAACATCTGCATTAGTCCAACACCCTTTTCAACACAAAAACGAAGTCTTATCCCGCAATAATATCATTCACACGATATACATTAGCTCAAATACCCAAAAATCCAGCAGCACCATCTATTTTTAGGTCCATCCATTAAATCATTCAATTAATAAAATATTCGTATCTATTATTATTAAACACTAATTTATAAAATTTCACAGTCTTCAATTACTAGATATATGCTCAACAGGTGCAATACATTATGTAATTTTTTAGCACATAAATTATTTGATAATAATCTATACAATTTTTAATCATAGAATAAGTGTTCAATAAATATAATTTATAAATAAATTTAATTTACAAATCGAAGAATTTATATGTAGGCAGAATTACTTATTAAAGTATTATTAGACTTATATATGTATATATATATATATATATATATATATATATATAATTTCAATTTCAATTTACCCTTGAACTTTAGGGTTTTATCGTTATGGTACCTTAACAATTTTTTGAGATCCCCAAAGTTGTAAATTGATACTCATTTACAACTTCAAACGCCATGATATGGATCTCTTAAAAGTTTTAGTATGCCTTATTTTCAAATATATATATATATATATTAAAATCCTGAAATTTAAGGATAGTTTTATGAATTAGGCGGATTTGTCCAAGAATGATGAAATTGTACAGAACAAGAAATTATGAATGTCTCGTTGCTTTTCTAGGATGTCATTTTATTTATGGTCATGGATGGTGACTTCTATTTACGTTATACCCATTAATTAATTGCCTTGACATGATAGTGGTGATAGAAGAAAAGCTAGCTGAGCAAAAGGAATCTAAACACCCTACGTACGGTCAAACAATAAAGACAACATATATAATTGGCTTCCCAAATAAATGGGACAATAAGGCTGTAACCACAAAAAAAAAAAAAAAAAAGATGAAGAGATTCCTCATCTTTCTTTTAATTTTTATCGCAAACCAAGTAATTGGATTAAACTAAAGAGTCTAGCCACTCAAAAACATCAAGCACCATAACATATTAACTAGATCATGCATATTGGTAATATTGAAATAAGATTATCTAATATGTAATAGCAAGTACCAGAGCCATTTGATTTGTCATTCCCCAGTATATGATGAAACCTATGGTATGTGCAGCAAAAAGGATCATAGACAGATGGCCGAGCCAGATATGATACTTGATACTCGACTCAGATGTGAGTCCAACTAGAGGCAAAACTGAAGAGCCTCGAGTTACTGGAAAGAAGAGAAATGCCCAGCATATGTTTCCAATATATCCAAGTCTCAGCGATACACTTCGAAACTTTGCCTGCCATCTAATAGGCCAATTTAAATTTAATTAGAAAAAGAGATGAGAAAAAAAAAAACCCATGAAAGAGAGGGATCTTCCCTATTACGTACACTTTCTCCCCTTGTTTATCCATGTGGAGATGGCCAAAACTGACATACAAGTAGTTGGCAAGAGACCAGATCAAGAGTGCAATGAACATGACTGCAAATGCAATCTCCACAGCTGTAAAAATGCCTAGAGGAGCCATCACTAGCACTGGGCGTCTCAAGAAGGATAAACGCTTGCTTGTAACAACTCTACAACCAGTTCAACACATACTAGTAATATTACTTATATTAAAAATAGGATGAAAATTATAAAGTTGCAGGAGAAAACGAAAGAGAACCTTTTGGAGCTGGAGTTTTTGAGTTTCTTCTGAAGATGGAGATAAACACATCCAGAAATAGCTATGAACATCACAGGGAAGGAAAACAAAAGCAGATTTGTCCCTGTAAAGGGATGAATTAGTAGCTTAGAAGAACGAGACACAACTTCATATTCATAACGATTCAAACGAAAAAAAACTAACCTTGCACTTCAAATTTTGAATTGATTAACTTGCTTGTCAGCTTTGGTGTCCATTTATTATCGTAAAGCTTTGTTGGCAACATAACCCAGATCATGATCCACCCAAGAAACACCACAAGGACTATTAACCTAATCATGTTGCTTATCATCTTCTCGTCTAGCTAGGTGCAGCTATAGAAGGTAGCCCTGCAAAATTAGATACTTTGCTAAGAATTTATACACCACAAGTAGTATAAAAGAACAAAACAGCATGATTCATACATACATGTATGTGTGTGTATATATGCAAGGTCAAAAACCTAAAAGTTTGACCCTTTTAAGCTGGAAGAGACAATTAAACTAAAGTATAACGTATATGTATATATGTTGGCGATATAAAATTCTAGTAAAACACTAATGATCAAGCAAAAGTCCCTTTCATTTGGTGTTCTTACATTCCATCATCATTTTAATTAAAGAAGCTTTTGAGTCAGTTATTTGTATAATGCATGATTTGTATAGCTTGTAGAGGAGAAACGAGGATTAATTTAAAGTTAGGGCCTAAGAGATTTTTTTTTTTTTTATTTTTAAGGTGAATAAGAGAGATTTTTTAAAATTAAGGAATACAAAATTTTAAAAAAAAAATATTGAAATTTATAAGGTAATTCCGAAAAACTTTTTTCGAGCTAGGGTCACTGTCGTCTACTTACCTTCGCCACTGGTTTTAATTTGAATATAACTTTAGTTTTCATTTAGATGTGAGCATTTATTTGAAGAAAGAAAATAACTATGAAAAATACCTAAAGAAATGAATTTTCCTTTATTTAGAAAGAGAACGAAAATGATGAGAAGTAAAATTTAAATTATTTTCCATCCAAACTCATATATCTACAATTTCTCCATTGAAAATCAGCCAAAGAAAATGGAAATTTTATATATCCAAATATCACAAATTTTCAATAATTGTCAATTTTGAAATCAATTTCCAATCATAATATTTTCTTTCATTTAAAACTTTACAAAGGAAAATATAATTGATTTTCTTCCTTTCGTTATATCTACATACAAAGTGAAAAAACTTTAAAAAATAAAATGATAATTTTTCCTTATTTTCTTTCATTATTTTACTTCCTCTCCCTTCCAAGCAAGGCTTTAAGCTTCTCATTGTGCAATGGCTACTGCTGTGAGTACAATTGACTTTCATTTGGTCAACGAAAGTACAGCTGACTAGTGGCTCAAATGGAGGAAGTACAACAATATCGCAATTCACAAGCAAGGTGATGGGAGCAGTTACCTCTGATACTAATGTACGTGCATTCGTTGAAAAAAATAAAAAATTTTGAGTACATTAAATTAATAACTGTTTGTAGGGCCAATAATACAGTGGCCACGTCACTCATAAACGGCAGCTCACATGGAAATTACATTGCATTGGAGCTTTTATTTTTCCTATCCTAAAGCCAAGCAGGGCTTTCACTCCCACGCACTGGCCCATTTCACTCAGACGTGATACGGCAGCGTATGTATCTTGGGTTTGAATGCATACGGGTTCATTTCTGAGCTAAGAATAAAAATATCAAAGGAAAAGAAAAAATGAAAAAAAGAATAGCCACAAAAATACAGGGAAAGTGTCACGACCCGTTTCCGTGGGCCGGACCGGCACTAGGGCCCAGGTAAACATAAGGCCCCGAGGCCCGTAGTAAGCCTAATTACTTAGCTATACATTCCGTACCATTTAATAGAAACAGTAAGTCCATACAAGTTAAGATATAAATGTAAATAAATGTTATACAACCCGGCCCAATTTTAATTATCTCCAATAAAATTTAGTTTGGGCCTAGTCATTATCAATCACGTTCATAATATGGGCATACTGTTTCTCCTGTGTCTAATAATACAACCAACCGTTTATAAAACAACGCATACGGCAAGGCCCAATTGGAAATACACGACCCTATAACTGCGGAGTTCAATAATATTCTGATAATAGAATAATTTATACATCCAAAATTAAATAACAGAAATATAAAGTTTACATTTATAGCTCTACGGAGAAGATTGCAGAGCTTCAGTTGAATCCGCTGCTTCCTAGTACCTGAGAGGTTTATTGGGGGGGTGAGTTTTGCAACTCAGTGAATAATAATAAATAATACACACCACACACATCAAGCAAAATGCACCCTAGTATACTGAATGAACACACAACAGTCAATCATATGGCATCACATCAGCACCCACAAACAATATCACCTTCAAATAATCACATCACGTGGAAATTAGTCAGTGGAGTCACCGAACCCCCGATGAGCCGTCCTCCCACATGGCTCATCCTCTCACATGTGCACCAGGGAGCCGATCCCCCATACTGGCCGACCGGTCTAATCCTCACTTGACCAGCCCTCTCATTGTTTTTCCATTCTCTCTTTTTTGTTCCATACCAACAGGAGGCAACTCGGTCGTCTCCATCAAATCTAGATCATCAGGCGCTCACAACAGGAGGCCACCCTGCGGGCTGCGATCAAATCTAGATTATCCGGTGCGCCCAATAAAGAAGCCAACCTGTGGTTAACAGTAACGGTAACGGTAGGTGCACACGGGGGCGCCGATCTCCCATTTACCCGGCTAACAGAAACAGAATCAGGATCCATATAATAGAATCAGAATATAACAGAAATCATAATCTGGATCCGTATAACAGAAACAGTCTCACAAACCCATGGTGACCCACTTCATCCCAATTCCACACAAACAAATCACAGTATAGTCACAGCACAAATAATCAAACATTTCATTCATCATAATACACCAATTTCATCCAAATGCACAATTATATATAAGTATAATTATAGTGATCGTAACATAATATATATATATGATAAAATACTTATAATATATTGTAATATGTAAATAAAAATATAATGTTTATAAATAAATGATATGCAAATGCAGCGTTGATATGCATTATTTATTATTACTCACTGTGATGGAGAGCGAAATTCTAACTTTGATGTTGTCCTGGAGGAGCACTAAATGGACCCGGGCGATCTAAGAAACTCAGAGAATGACATCAGAAAATAATTATATCAGATAAAATATTTATTTACCTCTAATAATTTTTATTTTATATTCTTACTTTCTATACTTAATTTATTCTCTATATTAAATTTCTTTTCTAACATAACTCTTATTATTATTATTTTATTTTATTTTATTTATTTATTATTATTATTATTTTTTTTTTATTTTTTTTTATCTAACTCTATTTTATTTATTTCCTTCTACCGAAATTTATTTTATTTTTTTATACCGAATTTGTTTTTATTTTTCTACCGAAACTTATTTTATTTCTACCGAAATTTCGGCAGCATCTCCCCTAAAAGTTGGATTATCCACCTGTTAAAATATCCACAATTTATCTAAAAATTCCAAACCACACAGCCCATCCATCGGGCAATCAATCAATCAAATTTTTCCATCCTCCATCAAACTCAACATCACCACACATTCAAAATTATACATTACAATAACGTTATATCGAAACTTCATTAAATCAACAATAAAATTATAAATCTAGTAACTACTCACAATTACTAAATTAAATTAACTAAATTAATTCACTACAACCAATAAATTTAATTTAATTAACTACTATTACTAACATTAACTTAACTAAATTAATTGACTACTAATAATAAAAATTAGCTAATATTACTAACATTAATTTAACTAAATTAATTAACTACCAATAATAAAATTAATTTAATTAAATAATATTATTAAAATGAAATTATACCCAATATATTGTTGCCGGACTTTTTGGTTAACCGGAAATGGAGGTTGGTGGCCGGAGAGGAGGGTGGCGATGGCGGATCGATTGCGACAGCAAGGTGCGGCGGTGGCGCACGGTGGCTGGGTGGTGCGATCACCTGCTGTCTCGCCAGAAATGAAGACGCAGGCGCAGTGAAGGGAAAAAGGAAAGAAAGAAAGAAAAGAAAGAAGAAGAAGAAGAAGAAGAAGAAAAAGAAAAATAGAAGAGAGGGAGGAGGAGGCGCTGCTGTGATGGTGAGGAGTAGAGAGGTGCAGCGCTGGAGATAAAAAAAAACAAAAAGAAAGGGAATTTTCTAGATGGTTTGGGTTGAACCGGTTCGATTCGGCCTAAATCATCGATTTTCAATTGGTTTTTGACTTTTTCAATCGGTTTTTGATTCGATTTCTCGTAGTAGTTGCACTAAAATATTAATATTAATTTTCAGGCTGTCGGTTCATTAAATTTAATTGGAAAAATTTTGAATATAAAAATTCGGGTTATTTCAGTCTTCCCCCCTTAAAAAAATTCGTCCTCGAATTTTAAAAATAACAACAACTAGGATGCAACAATTGTTTACGACAATGGTGGCTGTACTTCTCACATAATGCTGTTGAGCAGATAGAAGGATGAATCAAGAATATGAGATAAATATTTTTGAGTTCGTTAGTCAGACCGGTGGAAGAAATTTTTAATAAATTTATGAAGACAAACCAATAGGAAGAAACTTTAATTTATATGGAGGATAGGATGATTATGAGATGAATCTAGCCCCAAAGTTACCTACCATATTACCATAGTTAATTTAAACTTGAGTTGTACTATATCTACAAGTCGTCAATTCAAGTCAAATATTCATAACCTAAAGCACAGATTCGACACTAATATTCACCTTTACACGTAAGAATTTTATTCACTTATAACATCTGCTCAAGTAAGGGTTATTGATCTCATTAGCTCTATATCATGTGTCCTTACATTGATGTATCGTCATTTATTCTCTCACTAGCTATCATAGGCAATGATCATCATTCCATAAGAAACTCATACACCAACCCAGTATGTAATCTTACTGATATAAGAATCCACATATTCAATCAAATTTATTACTATTCCAATTTGGACTCCTTATTTTAAAATTCAAAACCTACATGCCGACTTAATCCATTTTTCATCAATTCCAATTCCATATATTTGCCCTCATAATCATTGAAGTTGTTCATAACTAAATAAGATGATTGCTGCCAACTCAAGAAAGTTTTCGATTATTATCAAATTCTGCCAGTAATGCTATTTGAATCATTTCCAATTAAAGAGAACAAATTCTTGCCACTACTACAAGCTTATTTCAAATAGAATCAAGACATTTCTCTAGCTAAGTGCTATCAACTGATAGGATATACTTGGCTTCTATCCCAATCACATCACCTCTTTAACAACTTAACCATTTTCTAACGAAAGATAGATATACAATCTCTTTAAAAATCCTACTAATGAGAATCCATAAAAACAAGTAGTACATCAATTATATAGAGAATTTTAAATTCACAATCAAGTCCCTCTTTTAGTTATTAACTTCTCTGTTCCTTTTTCCAGTTGTCATACCATACCATTTCTTAATTAATTATGACCAGAACTTATGCAACTAGCCATGTTAACTATTGCCATGTCGGTTAATTCTTAATTTATTTTCTAAAATTCGCAAACACAGTTCTATTATACTCCATTCCATAATGAAGTCCAGTCTACATTTTTTTTTTTTTTTTACAAGCTTAATCAAGATGTAAAATTCTCCAAACCGTAATTTATATCCAATTTACCTAGGTCTACGTATCCGTAAATCCTAAACAAGTAATGCCTTTTGCTCTAGCTAAGTAAGAAATTAAAGATGTTAAACCTATAATCCAACTCCTGATTGAACTATGTCCTTTGTTTTATTTTTTCTTAACCCCTTGAATGCCTATGAATATTCAGATAATAATATAATTGGGTTATTCCTCTTCTCCCAGTCTATCTTAATGTCTATCATCTGTAAAATTTATACCTAACACGATCTAGGAATATCCTCAACCTCAAGTATGTTCTCTTTATATTCTTTACTCTAAACAAGTTAATACCTCATTGAATTCCTCAACATCTGAGTTTTAATGTACCAGTCCTCCAATGGACCTAACTAATTAAGTATTCACTTAAACCATAAGATATGTCACAAACTGACATTTATAACACAATTCTATTCATTCAATCATAATTGCTACCAATTACTAAGAATTTCGAAATAGATTTACATCGACTCCAAATCATGTCTTAATGATTCTCATCCTAATTGGCATCTCAATCATTCCATGAGCAATTTTCATTGATTAATGATATGATCGACACCCATGAGTTGGCATTCCAGTATAATTAAGATGAAAGCTTAAACCATCCCATTATCATATCCAATAATCCTATAGTTTATATTTTCAGTATTTAAATACTAGCATGTATTCTCCTCGCTAAAATCGTTAAACTATCCCAAATTCACCTATTTATTCTTATACCAAGTTTCATTGTTCCAAACAAATAGTAAATTCAAACTTAGCTAGCTTACTAATGAAATAAAATACTCTAATTACATCCATGTTCTACTAAGGACATAAATATAACTAACCTTCTTTATCCAATAAAACAAGTATCTTGCACAAATTGCACTAATTAATAGAAAGTCCTTATGTTTATATACTTTCCACCAACAAGTTACATGTATTCACATTCATTGTCATCTTAAGCTAAGTCCCATGATCTTTTATCAACTCTTATTCCCAGTTATTACTATTAATAACACATATCACTTGTACATGATACATTTATAAGCTCAATATATGGGTTCAATTAATATAACTCATAAAACATAATACACTTATCAAATCACAGAAGTCAAAATTTTCTTATCTCTATCTTTCATGTAGAAAATCTATCTTTCTTTTTGAATGTATATATATATATATATATATATATATATATATATATACTAAGTTCTTTCGTCGTCGGGATTACAATCCTTGAACCATTATCTATTTGTTTATCACAAGACATTCAATAGTTTCCTACATTTGATCTCTTTTTAGATTCTAAATATACTATTTATAAACCACTAAATTCTCGAAACTCACCTCGCAAAGACCGATTAACTCAGTCATAAGTTTGGTTATAACATTATCAATTATTTATTTAATATTCTATTAGAATTATCACCGACAGTGATAACTATTTTAAACCTCAAAGTCATTTTCCTACCTTCAATAGTATACATGTTCCATTTTTCTACCTTTAATAATATTTCACTTCTTTTTGTCTAACTACCTATTCTTAACTACTTATTCTAAAGCATCTTTTAACTTTCTAAAGTTTCATAAATCTGAAATTTATTTACAGCATAAAATTACTATTCATGATCATTTAAATTCTTAATATCTACCTTAGCTCTATTCTTCAAAAGATATAACAAGACACTGTTCAATTATACAAATATTATTCTCCTCTATTCTTCATACTCAAATTATGTTCAAATTATATTCAAATTATATTCAAGCTATAATTTTTCCTAATATAATTATCACCTAATATAACAACATTTCAATCCTAAAACCACTAATTTCCTTTGCTACCTTTTACTTTTATTTTATTATACTTGGTCCATAAGCTTAGTCTGGCTTATTAAACATCCTACATATACTAGGATCTTAATTATATCACACATGGATCCATAACTCTTTCATGACTTGTAAACCACAATTTTTCTACACTCATGAAATCCCAAAATATAGAGGTCTTTATCTTAAATCCGCTAATGTATCATTATTCCTATTTTCATCGAATCTTGTTACCCATAATCCCTAATTTATTAAACCTCTAAATACTGACTATCCTCATTTAAATCATATTAATTTATACTCTTCACGTTTCTGTAATTGATTCTTTTCTTAATATCCATACAATAACAGTACTAGATCCAACCTTACTTATCTAATTCATTAGTATAACATCAATTCAATAATTAGACAATTATCTCTCCATGTCCGATGTCATTCATCAATACACTTAATTATCATAGCCCACTATTTACATAATTCCCTTATAGAGTCGTTCCTCGGATCATAGAATTTCCCATTAAACAAAAATCATTGTTTGTAATTTATATACCATCGAGTGTGCAACAACTATTTTTAACATCAAAAGACTAAATACCATTAGCTTTAATTCTTATTTATACCATATTAAACCATAAGATGCCACAATCCACACAATATCCACCACTAAATACATAAAGATTAGAGTAATTTATTTCTTGCTAAGAATCACAATTTACTTTTCTTATAACCACAATAATTTATATTATTCCTTATAACCACTAAATACACACCAAAAAAAATAAATACGCTTTACTCTACCAACAGCGATTACTCATAAATAAAACTCACTTCATAGAATAATTCTACCAATATTATTCTTTATGAAAAATACTCATCACCATTTATTATAGCAAATCACACCAAATCCTTCAATATTTAAACCTTATAAAAATCATTTATATACCTACACCAATTAATATATCTATTCCATCCAGAAAAATATTTATCACAATAATTATAATAAATTTCACCAACCAACATCATGTAAATTTCACCAAATACATATATTAATTCAAGGCACCAATTAAATAGATTCTAATGTCCTCAAATCCGAATCGTTTAGTTCTCTTATTAAATAATTAGCAACTCATTCTCAATTCCGCAAGCACACCTATACACACATTCATGCATTCTTAAATATGTATTCCACATTCAACACATATTAAATAAAAATAGCATACTTTCATCATTTAACTTCAACTTATTAATCATATATAACGTATCTTCTTACACACTTAAATTATATATGAATATTATTTATTCCATAGAAGGATTTTTGTTTAATCCATCCCTTTAGCATCAGTAACTAAATCACATCTCTAAAGAACAAGGATACAAATTTTAATCGTTAAACAACTTGACTTGAACCTAGCTGCGAATAACGCTGAAGGGGAAAACAAGGAAGACTATGTTAAGACATGACAGGAATTACTCCGCAGTTACATCAAGACTTATGAACTTTTGCTCTGATACCACCTTTGTCACGACCCGTTTCCGTGGGCTGGACCGGCACTAGGGCCCAGGTAAGCATAAGGCCCCGAGGCCCGTAGTAAGCCTAATTACTTAGCTATACATTCCGTACCATTTAATAGAAACAGTAAGTCCATACAAGTTAAGATATAAATGTAAATAAATGTTATACAACCCGGCCCAATTTTAATTATCTCCAATAAAATTTAGTTTGGGCCTAGTCATTATCAATCACGTTCATAATATGGGCATACTGTTTCTCCTGTGTCTAATAATACAACCAACCGTTTATAAAACAACGCATACGGCAAGGCCCAATTGGAAATACACGACCCTATAACTGCGGAGTTCAATAATATTCTGATAATAGAATAATTTATACATCCAAAATTAAATAACAGAAATATAAAGTTTACATTTATAACTCTGCGGAGAAGATTGCAGAGCTTCAGTTGAATCCGCTGCTTCCTAGTACCTGAGAGGTTTATTGGGGGGGGTGAGTTTTGCAACTCAGTGAATAATAATAAATAATACACACCACATACATCAAGCAAAATGCACCCTAGTATACTGAATGAACACACAACAGTCAATCATATGGCATCATATCAGCACCCACAAACAATATCACCTTCAAATAATCACATCACGTGGAAATTAGTCAGTGGAGTCACCGAACCCCCGATGAGCCGTCCTCCCACATGGCTCATCCTCTCACATGTGCACCAGGGAGCCGATCCCCCATACTGGTCGACCGGTCTAATCCTCACTTGACCAGCCCTCTCATTGTTTTTCCATTCTCTCTTTTCTGTTCCATACCAACAGGAGGCAACCCGGTCGTCTCCATCAAATCTAGATCATCAGGCGCTCACAACAGGAGGCCACCCTGCGGGCTGCGATCAAATCTAGATTATCCGGTGCGCCCAATAAAGAAGCCAACCTATGGTTAACAGTAACGGCAACGGTAGGGGCACACGGAGGCGCCGATCTCCCATTTACCCGGCGAACAGAAACAGAAACAGAATCAGGATCCATATAACAGAATCAGAATATAACAGAAATCATAATCAGGATCCGTATAACAGAAACAGTCTCACAAACCCATGGTGACCCACTTCATCCCAATTCCACACAAACAAATCACAGTATAGTCACAGCACAAATAATCAAACATTTCATTCATCATAATACACCAATTTCATCCAAATGCACAATTATATATAAGTATAATTATAGTGATCGTAACATAATATATATATGATAAAATACTTATAATATATTGCAATATGTAAATAAAAATATAATGTTTATAAATAAATGATATGCAAATGCAGCGTTGATATGCATTATTTATTATTACTCACTGTGATGGAGAGCGAAATTCTAACTTTGATGTTGTCCTGGAGGAGCACTAGATGGACCCGGGCGATCTAAGAAATTCAGAGAATGACATCAAAAAATAATTATATCAGATAAAATATTTATTTACCTCTAATAATTTTTATTTTATATTCTTACTTTCTATACTTAATTTATTCTCTATATTAAATTTCTTTTCTAACATAACTCTTATTATTATTATTTTATTTTATTTTATTTATTTATTATTATTATTATTTTTTTATTTTTTATTTTTATCTAACTCTATTTTATTTATTTCCTTCTACCGAAATTTATTTTATTTTTTTATACCGAATTTGTTTTTATTTTTCTACCGAAACTTATTTTATTTCTACCGAAATTTCGGCAGCATCTCCCCCTAAAAGTTGGACTATCCACCTGTTAAAATATACACAATTTATCTAAAAATTTCAAACCACACAGCCCATCCATCGGGCAATCAATCAATCAAATTTTTCCATCCTCCATCAATAACGTTATATCGAAACTTCATTAAATCAACAATAAAATTATAAATCTTGTAACTACTCACAATTACTAAATTAAATTAACTAAATTAATTCACTACAACCAATAAATTTAATTTAATTAACTACTATTACTAACATTAACTTAACTAAATTAATTGACTACTAATAATAAAAATTAGCTAATATTACTAACATTAATTTAACTAAATTAATTAACTACCAATAATAAAATTAATTTAATTAAATAATATTATTAAAATGAAATTATACCCAATATATTGTTGCCGGACTTTTTGGTTAACCGGAAATGGAGGTTGGTGGCCGGAGAGGAGGGTGGCGATGGCGGATCGACTGCGACAGCAAGGTGCGGCGGTGGCGCACGGTGGCTGGGTGGCGCGATCACCTGCTGTCTCGCCAGAAATGAAGACGCAGGCGCAGTGAAGGGAAAAAGGAAAGAAAGAAAGAAAAGAAAGAAGAAGAAGAAGAAGAAGAAAAAGAAAAATAGAAGAGAGGGAGGAGGAGGCGCTGCTGTGATGGTGAGGAGTAGAGAGGTGCAGCGCTGGAGATAAAAAAAAACAAAAAGAAAGGGAATTTTCTAGATGGTTTGGGTTGAACCGGTTCGATTCGGCCCAAATCATCGATTTTCAACTGGTTTTCGACTTTTTCAATCGGTTTTTGATTTGATTTCTCATAGTAGTTGCACTAAAATATTAATATTAATTTCCAGGCTTTCGGTTCATTAAATTTAATTGGAAAAATTTTGAATATAAAAATTCGGGTTATTTCAGAAAGTGATTTCAAAATGCTCAAGCTGTAATGTTTCGCACGCAAACCAAAAAAAAAAAAAAATCTGGGTAATGATATTTTTTAAACTATACACAGACAATTACTTTTGACATTTTGTTTAATTTTTAAATCCTAAATCGAACATTTAAGAAATTCCAACAAACCACTTTCTAAATTCCTCCATGTCCTATATTTCTCTCTTGCACGTCTGACGCATTTTGAGAAGAACATGATAGATTAAGCCTAGGAATTAATAAAGGTTATTTTGGTTCATTTACAATATAAAAAAAAAAGAAAAGAAAAGAACAGATACAAAAAAAAAAAAAAAAAAAAAAAAAAAAAAAAAGACTACCATGTCTTTAATAAAAACATTTTTTGACATCATAACCCAAAATTAATTTCAACCTGCATTTAGATGTACAGCGTAGAATGGCTGTGCTAATTAGTTTTGTTATCCTTTACAAATGTCTAAGGACCATCGTTCCGAAACCAATGCCAAGGAAAGTAGCGGTAGCAACCCCAAAAATTCCAGCAAGAATACCAGGAACAACCAGAGAATTCCATCCTTTTGCCTTGGCCATTCCACATGCTGTTGTAGGGCCTCCAATATTGGCATTTGAGGCCAGAAGTAGCAGCTTTAGATCAAAGTTTAATAGTTTCCCAAATCCGAGGATCACACCAAGATGCACTGTTACTTGAACTAGAGCAAACAAGAATATGGTGGGTGCTGTTTTCATGACATTCCATATGCTCCCACTAGCACCCACAACAGTAAAAAATACCTGTTGCCAAAGCACCCAGCCCACAAAAATATTTCACACTGCTTTCATTTCTTCCAGCACAGAAAAAACCAAATTTTTTTCACTTTTTTTATTCAAGATAAAAATTCAGATACTGTTGTTGGCAGCACAGAATTTAGAAAATAGAAACTTGAAAAGCAAAATGCGATAGGAGATAGCAACAAAGTTGATGACAATTTCATAGGAGTAAAAAATTATTGGTCTTTCTTTCGTGATTTAGAACCGTTCACTTAAATATTAATCCAAGTGAATTTGCCATATTAAACTTGCACATCAATCTTTTTGAGAAACACTTGTTATGTGATTGGTCGTTGTTTACGTGATTTAAAAATTGCAATACTTGCAATATTTTAAACCCAGAAAAATTAAAAAAAAATAAAAATGTTTCTGGCAATGTAAAAGAGAAACACTATTAAAGTAAACCATCCATGACCACAGCTAGAAAAACTTTTAAATTGCAACACCATTTAAGACAAACACTCGAGTATGGTGCAAATACACTAAATTTGATATATTTCAATTACCTGCATCAGAACCAGAGCCATAGAATCACCAGCTGGTGCAAGACGACCAAATTGTGTAGGGAATGCTGTTGCTAAAATGACAACTATTGCTGTTATCGCTGGAAGACTGCCTCCTTGAATCTTGCACAATTGTGTGAGATATGTAGCAGTCTTACATATCATAAAGGAGATAGTAAGTGCTGTTGCTGTCTGTAGCACAGGGATATTGCCTGAAGAATTGGAGTACTCCACATCCATTTCAGCTCCTGTGAAATAGTCTCATGTTTTAATAGAAGTTTCATAATGTTTAGTACTAGCAAAATTATTTGTATTTGGTAACTCACATTCTTATCGAAGCATCAGTGTCCAAACAACAAAGGTTATTATAAGTTGTTATATACATATAACCATTACCACGTAGGGTATATAATATCTATATTTTTCATAGTAAACCCTTCCCCACAACCACCAGCAAAAAGAAAAGTTAAAAAAGAAAAAGAAAATCAGAAAAAATGAATTATTATCGTATGCTTGAAACTACAGTACACCAAAACCCTAGTAGAAAAATTTCCCGTTCACCAACACATGAGGAGAACTTGCAAACCACATACCAGTAGTTAATGCTGAAGAATCCGGAGGAATTTTAGAGGCCAATGCAAATAGCACCATGAAATATATTGCACAAATAACATTGTCTGCAGCTACACCAGCAGCTACAACAGATGGAGATGTACCAATTGCCTCTGAAATGGCAACATAATTAACAGCTGGAAAAAAAAATCATAAAGAACTTTAGTGAAAGAAATGTGCATACAATGGAAGGATACTTCATATTTACATGCATGAAATCATAATAAGCACAAAGCAGCACGGCCCAGCCAACTGTTTTCAAGTGATGAATTAACACAATATCTCTCATGCAGCATTTCAGTCCTAGATATAATATTTTTAACTCATTAGATGTGACATAAATAGAAGTATACCACAAAGTAGAAGGAACTGCATCCCTAATATGGAGGCATAGCTAGTTCTCTTAAAATTTAACTCCTAGAACTTTAACTCTGTGCCAAAACTAATATGCAATATCATTTCACAAAAACTTACATCCCCCAATGTAACTACCCATAAGTGCAGCAGCTATTTTCCAATTATCTTGACCAAGGGATCGCATAGGCACCATCAAGAAAGCCACTGTAGTTCCAAATATTGTTGCAACTGTCAAGCAGACAAAAAAATCAAGTTCATCTCTTAGCATGATAGAAAATAACAAAAATTTTTGAAGGCACTAAATTGGAAAAAAGAATGCCCTGGCTACAATGTGAAAATAGCCATATATTTTGCATGCTATTTACATACAGTATTACTACATACATTAGCAATAAACTTAAGTGTGAAGCTTTCGAATATAGCAAAGGACAGCTCACCACAAGATTATGAAATACAAAAGTCAAAGTTCTGCACATTCTTATGGTTACTTTATGCTATTATTATATTAACGCACGTAAGGCAAAACATATGGTTTAGACACAGACTGACTGAGCACATTCAGCAGAAGCAGAATCTGCATTATTATTAAAAGAAAATCCCACAGAGACCAACCATACAGAATTTCTGATTCCTTTGATGGTGTGCATATATAAAGAAGCATTTCCAATAAAACATCCCATGTCAAAGCAAAGTAAGATCCAATTATGTCAAAAGATTTACGCAATGATACAATGTTATGCATGCCAATTGTCCTGTATGATGTCTTATTCATCAGGCAAAGTGATTTGCCGACTACATATGGGGAAGAGGAAACTAAATGAAAGAGCTAAGGTGAGATAAAACAAGCACAACCATAGAGAAACTTACAGGACTCAGAAACAAGTTAATCTTTCACAATCTGCTCTGCCATTAACATCCTTGAACACATGAAAGCCTCCTTGAACACATGAACACCTCCAAACAAACACTAGGATTCTATTTCTTCCATCAGCTAGCCTAGAGTACAATTCAGGATGTATGTATATCAATCAGACTCTTTTCTTAACTTGATAAAATCTGGGAAACAAAAAAAATAGACATCAAGCATCTTCTTGATAATACAGCTCATGATTACTTTCTTTGTCATCATCGATCTCAATGTCCTTGAAAACATATCAAGATAAGACAACCAATCAATTTGTTCTAAATTATCAGATCATCTTAAGCACTATACATATATTGCTGTCAATCAAAGCAATTCACAATTCTTCATTACTACCAACAAACACTAAAATGAGGCGTCAACTTTAACATTGGTCCTACTCTTACAATTTTCTTATCCCTTCTAGGAATTTGGCTTTGCCTGTGGACATTAAGTACATTATGTTTACAAATTCAGAGCATCTCATCAACTTTGTGGAGAAGTAAAAGCAATAGAAGAGATTAGAGATGTAACCTGAACCAAGCAAAAAAGCCAAGAGCAATTTCCCAGTCGAACGGATAACATTACGCAAGTCTGCTCTAAACAAGAGCAAAGGAACGGTTAGCGGCAGTAGAAATTCCAAGACAACCGAATAAGCCGGCGTTTCATAAGGAATGATTCCGAGATTACTCGCCGCAAGCCCAACCAGTGTGCTTACCAAGGCCGCACTCACCATGCTCCCAATTTTGGTCCTCTCAGACCTTCAATATTCAGAAAACACAAACAGTCAAAACTCAAGCGCAGACATTTATTGATACGTGCATGCGTGAGAGAGAGAGGGACTACCAGATACCGAAAGCTCCGGTGGCGAAGAGAGCAGTCCATGTGCCCCAATGGTCGTCCGGAGAAATGATAGGATGGCTCAGATGTGAACGGAGTTTTATTGGTCGAATCAAATTAGTATGCTTAAGCTGTATGGAAGAAGGTGGGAATGTTTTTCCATTTATGCCGTATGATAGGGTAGATTTCGAGTAGTAACTGGTTGAAAAACTGATGTTATGTAGGGAAGAGGAGGACAGTTGGCGCAACGGGATTTGTAATGGAAGAGACAGAGGGGAATGAAGTGACTGTAATGGAAAAGAAGCCATCATCAACGGAGACGAAGAGGGTTGAGGAACTCTGTTGAAGGCCTTTCCTTCTCATTTGGAGGTGCATCGCGGACTTTTATCTTTATTATCTGTACTATCTGTTTGTTTGCTTCACATCCATGATAATACATGAGTCCAGTCCAGGTGTGAGCATAAATCGGTTAATACCGAAAAACTGAACCGGTATTTTTTTTTTTTTTTAAATAACTTCGGTTTTAATTAATAAAAAATTTTGGATTTAGATGTTAGTTGGGTAATAAAAAATAAATTAAAATTTGCTTGAAAATCGAACCAACCTACTAAACTGAACCAGTGCCGTTCAAATTAATTCCATTTAGAAAAAAGTTTTTTTTTTTCGGGTTCATTTCCGAATCGAATGGACAGAGTTGTACCCAATTATATTGATGCAATGAAAAAGCTACACGTGGCGATGATACTTCAACCCTCAACTGTGACGAAACTTGGCCGTGTCAAATTAAATGTAATTCTGCAAGGCGATTTGTGTACTTCAAAATTTATTTGGATCAAAGCATTTTTGAATCGATGATGTACGTGTTCAGTGTAGTGACAATGAGCCTACATGTGGCTGTTTGGTTGGCTTCTTACAGTAACCATAAAGAAAGCTGCATGAAATCACATTTCGCTTTCTAAACAGATTACAGATTGGCCATACAATTTTTACATAAATTGGAGAACTGTAACTCCAAAGGCATAGCCAAGAAAAGTTGCAATGGCGATTCCAAAAATGCCAGCGAGAATACCAGGAACAACCAAAGAATTCCACCCTTTAGCTGTGGCCATTCCACAAGCAGTTGTAGGACCTCCAACATTAGCATTTGATGCCAAAAGCAATAGCTTTAGGTCAAAGCGAAATAGTTTTCCTAATCCAAGGATTACGGCAAGATGGACAGTGATCTGGACAAGAGCAAACATGAAAATGCTAGGCGCCGTGTTGATCACACTCCAAATGTTTCCACTTGCACCCACCACAGTGAAAAATACCTGTTCGCGAAAGGGAAATAAAAAAGTTGCATGAATACTGCTATCTTTTACAAGGCAAGAAGGGTAGGCTATAACACCAAAATTCAAAATACAACTAACCAAACCTCACAGGTGGAGCAGCTGGAGACCTTGAAGATAAAGAAAACCAACTAAATAGAGAATTACTGTGTAAAATTCAGCTCACCTGCATCAGAATCAAAGCTATAGCCTCCCCAGATGGTGCAAGTTGATTAAACTGGGTTGGAAATGCAGTTGCTAAGATAACAACAATGGCCGTTACAGCTGGCAAGATACCTCCTTGAATCCCAAAAAGTTTTGTGACAAAAGAACCAGCCTTGCATATAGCAAAAGAGACAGCAATAGCAGTTGCAATCTTTAGAACAGGAAGCTTGTCACTGGGCTCAGTTTCACTCTCTATTGCACCATCTATCATAGTACAATCCAAAATCATATGAAATGAATCAAGCTCATCATAAATCATTAAGAGAATGGAAAACCATCGAATGATAAAAGAAAATGGGAGATCTAAATATTTCATGGATAAATTCACTAGCATCATATGATAATAAAATGAAGCATGGGAAGAAACTGAACATTTTTCCTGCATATTATAAGGGGAAGGAAGGGCTTAAATAGGCTCTGGTTAAATATAGGACAACTGAACAAACAACTCATCTGTCAACTTAATAGAATTGCAAACAATCGTATAATATGAAGGTAGGAATTTGCGCACCATTAGTTGATACAGAAGACTCCGGAGGTATTTTTGATGCCAATGCAAACAATGTCGTAAAATATACCGCACAAATAACATTATCCGCAGCTAGTCCAGAAGCTAAAACTGATGAAGATACACCAAGAGCATCTGAAATGGCTACATAATTGACAGCTGGCAATATCAAAACTAACAATCATCAGTCATGATGAAGAGCATGGAACTCAGATAGTTTTGGGGTGCGGGTGGAAGCAGTTACTTATGTACACAGATACCTTATCATTGCAAGTATTACAAGAAATTATGCATACATGGAAACAATTCTTGAAACATTAGAATAAAAATACCTCCCCCAATATGTCTACCCATGAGAGCGGCAGCTATTTTCCAACTGTCCTGACCAAGTGATCGCATCGGCACAATCCAATATGCAACTAATGTCCCGACTGTAGTTGCAACTGTCACATAACAAAAGCAAAACAAACTCAATACTCATTATCACATAGCAACTACCAATTTGCTTCTCTACAAATTTAATTACCTGATCCTATCAAGAAAGCCAAGAGAAGCGTCCCAGTAGATTGAATCACACGACGCAAGTCAGCTCTGAACAGCAACAATGGAACTGCCAAAGGGAGCAGAAACTCTAAAACAATAGGGTAAGCTGGAGATTCACATGAAATAATCCCCAAATTGCTAGCTGCAAGTCCAACTAAGGTGCTTACTAGCGCACCGCTCAACGCGCTTCCAATCTTGGTCTTCTCCGACCTTCCAATTAAATTTCAGAGGCAGATTTAGAAATGACGCTTTATTACGTAGCAAAAGAATTAAAATCATACCCAATTGAAAAAAAATCAAATATTGTGCGAACAGAGGGATTGGATGTTTACCAGATACCAAAAGCACCCGTTGCGAAGAGAGCGGTCCAGGTGCCCCATCGATCGCCAGGAGAAATAAGAGGGAAATTCAAATTGGATCTGACTGCCACAGATCGAAGAGAACTGGAGTCTTCAGTGTACAATTCCGGAGAGAGAAAGGTATGGCTTCTATTACCTAAAGAAATTGATGAACTTTGAAGTGCTGGTGTGGCTGCCGAGGTGGTAGTTGAGACTGAATGGGCATTTTGGCGGGAACAGAAATATGATCTTTGAATCTCCGGCTTCCGCAACGGAGAGACGGATATATGCAGTAATGGAAGTTTTGACGCCATTGACCTCCAGTCCCCTACGAGGTGAGTGTGAGAGAAAGCAGGAAGCAAGCTTCCAGCGTGCTTGGAAATGGCAGAACACAAGTTTGGCTTCTATGCTGTTTCAAGCTGTAAAATGGAAGTTAAGTTAATTCAGGACTCTTGATGACTTTTCCACTCGTGTTGATAGAAAAATTCCAATCCAACGGTATAAACTCTTTTTCATCTTAAACCAAAAAATCGCCTAGAACCCTGCTAAATTTAGCATTCTCCCTTGCTAACTTCTCAAATTGATTTTTACTCCATGATTTCAAAATTATATGCGGTTTGGTTGAAAATTAAGCTTATTTGAATCCATGCTCTACAAAAAAATAAAAAATTTAGCCTATATATATGAAAAGAAAATTGAGGAAAGAGGACTTGAAGCACTGGCCATGGGACACTGCAACCTGCGCAGTACTAAATGTACTTGAAAATGAAGCCAGCCAGCTTCGCCCTGAGCTCCGAAGCCCAAAACAAGTCAAAATCATTGTACCTCCAGAAAACCCTGAAATTATAGATTTATATTTAAAAACAAGAAAACATTTTGCCGTCACTATTAATAATAGCATTTCAATGAAATCCCAAATCCTCAATTCAATTTTCATCATCAGGGGCTATTGTTACAAGTCAATTACGATAAGGAACGCAGCAGAGGCAAGGAAATTCAGGCTAAAGAATGATCATTGAAGTTAATATATTCATCTCTGCACCCCCTCCCTAAAGTAGGCACATCAAATTGTGCTCAAACTAATGGAACCTGAACATACTTGAAAGATAACCATATTCTTTTTTCAACATCTTTATTCATCATTTTTCGCTAGATGAAAGGTCATGACTATCATTACAAGAGATGCTGTCGGCTTGCTTCTGCTTCTTCACACTGGAGCCCTCTTCTTCCAACGCTCTCAATTTGTTCTTTATTGCAGCTATCTTGGCACTTCGACTCATCTGCCCTGAAGTGCCACCAACAATACCTGTCTTGTTCATCTCACCTACTGCTCTAGAAGAATTTTGTGCCACTTCCTCCATGCATTTCTCACTCGCAAGGCGAACGACCAAAGGGCGGCCACAGGCCAATTTCCCATGCATCTTCTCCTTGGCCAATTTAGCTTCCTGCATGCTCACTTTAAATGTGGAAATCAGGAATTTGTCTAAATGTAAAGACAAAAGATGCAGATAAGTTACCTCTTTCGTGCTAAACTGGATAAATGCAAAGCCCCGTGGTTCTCCACGTTTTGGACCACGAGTATGCCATAAGAAGTCTTCAGATACAATCTTGCCATACGGAGAAAACATCTTTATCAGAGCAGCCCTGAGGAGAAAAAGAAACATAGCTAATAAGACCAGATTATATCATATAAATGGTGGTTTTGCAATTGTGGAGGCAACATCTATCAATTTCCTTACTCTGTTATTCTCAAGTCCAGGTTACCAATATAAAGTCTGCTTTCAGCCTTCTCATCAATGAAACCATTTGGATCCTGCATCCAGTTATGACAACCAACACAAAAATGACGAAATCACATGATAAATCATATGAGACAGTGAAGTATTTTTCAGAAAGAACAACATGTTTCTAACTTCCCCTAGCTCAGAAGGTCCTTTAAAAATTTAAAACATTACAAGACACATGTGTATTGATATTTTGGGTTCCACAGCTTTAGCAATTACTCAATAAACAGAGTTTGTTCCCAATTGTAAACCAGCAAAACTTATCAGATACTCCGCAGCAATTTAATAGATGGTACCCTATTGTATGGCTTTTTATTCAATGTAGACAAAAGACCATGTGCAATGTATGGTAAGGTTAAAAAGCAATTTCAGTTGTCTAGAACTACCAAAATTAACTTTGGAATCATATAATCATAAGATGCAGACATAGACAGAGGAAGATCTTTAAAGCACAAATCAATATTACTGCTGTTCCAGCATCCATCAATTAATAGGTCAAGAAATCCAGCATCGCCAAGTAAATAAAGACAACTCAAAATTAGAAAAGAATGAGACTCGGAGGCTAATCATACATAAGCAAGTTAATGTTAAAACTGAATTTTACCATATTGGTTTTCGACGCACAAGCAAATAAATTTTAGCACTTCAAATCATCACAGTCTGCAGGAACCTGCATTTAAATAGATGTTACAAGAATAGCAATAATTCTATTAAACCAACGGCAGATTATACTCGAGCAAACCTTACATTGGCCCTTTACAATAATTAAACAAAGTTATGATCATCATGCAGAAAAACAAAAAGGAAATGCTATCAAGCAAAAAACAGAAGCACGCGTTTCAAATACGCTATGATGGAATTTGAATTCTTATACGATGTTAGTAACAAATCGTTAAATCAGAACATTCCAAAATAATATGGACTAATTGCTACCATTTCAAATAACTAGAATTCACTTCAATTAAATCAGAGAAAGTTCAATTTCTACAGAGACGTGTCCTAATTGGAACTATATTATGTCCTTCGCAGATGACTATAACTCTGTATAAGTATGTATATTTTCTGTTCATTGCCACTGACGTTCGCAGTGACAAAGAGATGGGAAATAAGAGCGTCAAACAAAACCTAGAAATTGGAACAGAAAAAATAAAATAAAAATCTGAAAAGAAAAAAGAAACCTTAGCTTACGCAAAGATTGATGATTCCGTCTCGATGTTACGCTGCTTTGTGGTTCTCTGGCGATTGGAACTAGTTAAAGATGATCCAAACCGAGCGCGGGAGTGCTTAGATTGCCGTTCATCAGGAGAGAGAACGAAACTGAGAGAACGTTCTTCCGATTGGTTTACCGACGCGACGCATCAAGCAAACCGAATAGACGTACTATGAAGCTTTCAGACGACATCGTATGGAATTTGCATCAACAATAAAATTTTGATATTTTATTTATATTATTTTACTGTTTTCTTTTTTTTTTTTCCAAGAGTTTATTTTTGTTAGTATAAGTTATTCGTCTTATATTCACAATAATTTAAATCAAACTATTGGAACCTTTAAAAAAAAAAAATCAAACTATTGAATCATGGTGAAGTCAATTTTTTTTTTCATTAGAATTTAATTATTGATACTTTATAGTGGTTTGATAAACAAATATATGAATTAAATTAATATATTTTAAAAAGAATAATTATAATATCGATAGAAGCATTTAACTATAGATGTACTCATCAAAACAAAATCCTTATGTATTAATAAAATAATTACAAATTGAAAATAGGTGAGATAATATAACATGATTTCTTCTTTTTTAACCATAGATCTCGAGTTTAATATTAAATTCCTTTAAACACTCAATAGCGATTTGCTCGGACCTCGGTGTGTATATTTATATTAACCAAATTAATAATGATAATTTATTAAATAATTCTAAACCAATTTAAACCATATAAAATATACTCAAGCCAACAAAACTTATAAAAATGGTTCAAGTTAGCTGGCACTTTGAAATATACTCATTATTATAAAAGAAACAATAAAAAATAACTCCATATTGATAAATTTTTAATGAATAATAAAGTATTTGTATTATTATAAACATAAAATTTTGAGTATGAAAAAATTAAATTATCTATAATACATGACTTATTAAATTAGAAAAAAATTTGACTAACTTAAATGCACATGAAAAAATATTATATTTACATATACATATTTCGATTCGAGTTAGGTGATTTTAACTTTAAAATTATAAATCGAACTAATATTTCAATTTTTTATATTTTCAAATTAAGCCATCAACTTTTTAAAATTGATTTGAATTAATTTGAATAGTTTGAATCATTTATGTACGCTTCGTGAAAAGTCCTTAAGAGAGATATTTGCACATCATCAAATTTTACATGTTCAAAAATAAATGAAAGAATTTTCTCGCGTTCATTTCTTTACTAAATTAGATATATGAATTAAATTAATATCAACTTTGGACTAATTAGATATTTGACAATTTAATAACGAAATTCAAAATCTATCTATTTTATTTCAGTACAATTGGGTGAATTAGCTTAATTATATATAAAATTATACTATTATATATCATAGATGTTTAGCAGGACGTGAACGATACCTGTAGGATTCCAGCTCATATTCGCAGTAGATACACGAAAGTGATGTCCACTATGTATCACTCTTCATAGAAACTGCAGTGGTGCTCACGAGTGCGTGAAGTGCTGGACGGCTGGACCTACAGCAACAAGCATTGGGAGCACCCGCTCGCACTGCGCTAGCATTCCGTATACGTGCAAGGTTACCATGCCACCATTTTCGTTAGCGCCACGTCACGCTTGAATCAGGACAAATGATGGCACCAATTGTCAAAGTGTGTCGTATCGCATGAGATCCAACGTCCAAGATTAAATATTTATTTAGAAATTAATCAACGGATATGGACAAATTAATAAATAATATTTTAATCTGGACCTATGTTTTTTAACTATTAATGATATTTAAATAAATTTAAATTTTATCGTAATCGGTTAGGCACGGGAGTCTATTTGAAGGAGGGTGGAGATCCAACAAAAAAAAAAAAAAAAAAGGATAACGCGTTCTCTGCCACATTTGCAAACTCTACCGTATTTGCAAATCAACAAAAAAAACAATCTCGGAGCAGTTCTTTATTCTCGGAGTAGTTCGTTGTTCGTGCTTCTACGATAGTAAACTGGTGACACAAATAAGTATTCGATCCACCCAATGCATACTGAAATATTGAATGGTTATTTTTTAAAAATATTTGAGAAATTTCTTCCAAGTCCAGTTCATTGAAAAAAAAAAATCAAAAGGGCACCTCCCATTTTTATTTTTAGGCATGAATTTTATTGCTGCATTCCACAAGGAGTTCAAGCACAACTAGATGCATTGGAAATGAGGATTTTTTTTATGAGATAGTATATTTTATGTAAGATCTAAATTATATAGAAATGTGATGTTATAATTATAAATCTGCTGAGATTAAGCAATTGTTTATATAATTATAATTTTTAAATACTTAAGAAATTACTTAGGGCAATCCAACTCAATGCAAGTGAAGTAATTCATTAAAAATAATAAAAGTTATAAAACAAAAAAAAAAAAAAAAAGGAAAAGTAGGAAGTTGTAAATTCAAAAGCTTCTGATCATAAAAATTTTTACTAATTTGGTTCTTATAAATGTTTTATTTTGTCAATAATAAAAATAAAATGGAAAGAAGGAAAATCGAATCTGGACATCAAGTTTGCTGGCCAACGCAAAGCATCATTTGCAGTAGGAAATGAAAGAATTGATACGCATGTTTCATGTTTTTACTTTTTGACATTGCACTTGGCTTGGTTTATAAAAAAACTCCTTAACTTTAGTGGGCAACTTTGTATCAAGAATAGGCTCCAAGATAATAATGTCAACTTTTGCAAATCACATGGTTTCAACTACCCAAACGAGCTTGTTTAAATGCAATGCAAGATTATTTTTTAACAGTTAGTGGTATTAGCAGCTTTACAAAGTTGGGTGTATTTCCTAATCAAGTTTAACACTGCTGGTTTATTACATGTGCAAGTAAGAATTGGTTTGTCCATGGTTTATTTTGCAATGTCTTATCCAATGGGGAAGCAACTAATGCGAACGGCCTAAAGTCACCATTAAACTTGAACCATCAAGCCCCAAATGTCAAAAACGAGTGAAGTGACTCTGTTCCTTCACATCCAAATCCATCTTTAACAGTCTACAATTATCTCTTGTCTACTTCATGTCTTAAAGAGGCGAAGTCTCTGCGTTTATTCTCTTGAAGGAAACCCAGATTCTCCTTCAATGGAAACTAAGTTATTTTACTTTCTCTTTCTAATTTTCCTCTTTTTCCTTGGTTTATCTTCCTCCTTTACTCCCACAGATAATTACCTTATCAACTGTGGCTCATCCACCAACACGTCTCTCTATAACCGAATTTTTGTCGCGGATTCTTCCAACCCCTCTTTTCTCTTACCAAGAAGGTCTATTTCACTGGCTGACCGGAACCCATCGCCAAATTTGCCCGCTTTGTACCATACAGCGAGAGCTTTCACCTCTGCTTCCAGCTACAAGTTCAACATCAAGAGGAATGGGACTCATTTGGTACGTTTCCATTTCTCGCCATTCGCAGATCAAAGTTTTAATTTATCAACTGCAACGTTTAGCGTTTTTGTTAACGATAATATGGTGTTGAGTGATTTTAGTACCCAAGTTCTTGTTCTTAAAGAGTATATAATGAGAATAGATGATGCAGTGCTTGAAATTTTGTTTAGTCCTGTTGGTGGTTTTGGATTTGTTAATGCAATTGAAGTGTTTTCGGCTCCAAAGGATTTTATTATTGATTATGGAGTTCGGCTGGTTAGTGCTAATACAATTGATGAGTACAAGAATCTTTCTTCGGATGTCTTAGAGACACTTCACAGAATTAATGTTGGAGGTTTAAAATTGACTCCTTTTAATGATACTTTATGGAGGTCGTGGATACCTGATGATGATTTTCTTGTTTTAAAATCTGCTGCTAAACGTGCAGTTACTACTCGTACTCCTAATTATCAGAGCGGGGGTGCCAGTCCAGAGATTGCACCTGATAATGTGTATATGACTGCACAGCAGATGAATAGGGATAATACAACCTTGTTAGGGGCAGCATTCAACATTACATGGAAACTTCCAGTTGGTTCGGGTGGTGTTAAACACTTGGTTCGATTGCATTTTTGTGATATCGTCAGTACTTCACTTAACCAATTGTACTTTGATGTATACTTGAATGGCTACTCTGCTTATAAGGATCTTGATTTGTCTTCTCTCACGTTCCATATGCTTTCATCTCCGGTCTTCATAGACTTCATTGCAGATTCTGATGATTCTGGGGCTATGCATATAAGCGTTGGACCCTCAGCTGTAAGCACTTCTATGAAAGTCAATGCTATTTTGAATGGGATAGAGATTATGAAGATGATAAATGTTCCTGGTTTACAGAGTGGATCCAAGAAAAGACATATTTGGATTGTGTTGTTGGGTTCAATTCTTGGAGGCCTTGTTTTATTGACTCTGGCTGTTCTTGCAGTCATTTTTGTATGTAAACGCAAGAAGCAGAAGAAACCAATGGCAAGCAGGACAGAGAGTGCAGGTTGGACACCTTTGCGCATATATGGAGGCAGTTCTCACAGTAGACTGTCTGAAGTGACAGTTAATGCATCTCCTGGCGCAAATGGGTATCACAGTTTGAGGTTCCCTTTTGCTGATATAAGATTGGCCACTAACAATTTTGATGAGATTCTAATTATTGGTTCAGGTGGATTTGGTATGGTTTACAAAGGGGTTCTCAGAGACAACACAACGGTTGCTGTAAAGAGGGGTGTGCCAGGATCTAGGCAGGGACTTCCAGAATTCCAGACAGAAATAACAGTTTTATCCAGGATCCGTCACCGTCACCTTGTTTCGCTCATTGGTTACTGCGAAGAGAACTCAGAAATGATATTGGTTTATGAGTACATGGAACGGGGGCCACTGAAGAATCATTTATATGGTTCAGGATATCAACCTTTGTCATGGAAGCAAAGGCTTGAAATATGCATTGGTGCTGCAAGAGGTCTCCACTATCTACATACAGGTTCAACACAAGGCATCATCCATCGTGATATTAAGTCTACAAATATTTTGCTTGATCAAAATTATGTGGCCAAGGTAGCTGACTTTGGACTTTCAAGATCTGGCCCATGTCTCAATGAGACTCATGTGAGTACTGGTGTCAAAGGCAGTTTTGGTTATCTTGACCCAGAATATTTCCGGAGACAGCAGCTGACAGATAAATCAGATGTTTATTCATTTGGAGTTGTGCTTCTTGAGGTTCTTTGTGCTAGACCCGCTGTGGACCCATTGCTTGCGAGGGAACAGGTAAATTTAGCTGAATGGGCAATGCAGTGGCAGAAAAAGGGCATGCTTGAGAAAATTATTGATCCCAATCTTGTTGGACAGATAAATCGAAGCTCTCTAAAGAAATATGGAGAAACAGCAGAGAAATGTTTGGCTGACTACGGTGTTGATAGGCCAACTATGGGTGATGTGCTATGGAATTTGGAATATGCACTTCAGCTTCAGGATTCTGGACGATCAGGAGAACCTCGTGAGGCTGGCAATATAAATGCTCAGGAGCTCTTAAAACCATCAATGGTTCTTCAAGGTTCATCAAGCAGAGACAACGGTGATGCTAATTCAGACATAACAACCAGCGATGTTTTTTCCCAGTTGATGACCAATGAAGGCAGATAGTATTATAAAATAACAGAGACAGCGGAAATACTCTTGAAGGCACATTACATGTTACTCCCAGAAAATTTCAATTTGAAATTACTTGGAGGTGCATATCCAAAATTTTATTTTTCTTACCATCTTTCTTTCTCTCGCTTCTGAATTTTATTAGTTGTCCCTCATGTTGGTTTTGTCACAGTGAATACTGAAATATGATTTTGGCTAAATGCTGCTATACTATGTATGTATATTGAATTAGTAAACCTTAGAATTCTTATAAACACTTTTCTTGTACCCTTTCATTTTCCTATAGCTTGGGATTCCCTTTACTTCCTGATTGTAATGAAATGGAGACCAAACTAATCTTATTCTAAAATTTGATGAAAAATGATATAAAAAATCTATTTGCTCCCCAAAAATAAATTGTTAAGTCCTAAAAGATCCACTGATGCTTGCTTTAATTATGCTATGTAATTCATATTGGATACTTTGTCTATGTCTGCAGGATTCTGATATGCTGAAATGATAATGATAAGTAGTCCAAAACCTCAACCATTACGGTCGTGGTTGTGCACCGCATTACATTCAATATCCAGCAACTTCTTATGGATCATTCACCTTCAAATTATTAGTTGATGCGTCAAGTAATTACGTTCTTCAAACTTATGGCCATCAGCATAAGCCATTGCAGCCTCATGGCTCATCCAACCTTGTGTGGGGATGCAAAAGGAAATGAGCAGTGAGGGCACTTTTGAATTTTTTTTTTTTTTTTTTTCTTTTTCACGAGTTTTCCAAGATTTGATTGGTGTCCAAATTGATTGTTCTTGTTTTTACATATATAAGGCGTAGATAAATCATTTTTAATGCGTTAAAAATGTCACATGATTTAAAAATCATAGATAGCTCGACCCATTCACATTATTGTACTTTTCTTTTCCTGTGTGTGTATATATATAAATATTGCATTATTTATATCTCACGCCTAAATGTCAAAAATCAAAAAAATGAATGAATGAATAATGATAAGTTTTTGACCACGTATGTTGCGTGTTAGTTTTCATTATATAGTTACTCGTTTTTCCTTTAAATATGATTGATTAGCTTTTTCATATATATATAATAAAAATGATAATAAGTTATTGAGAAAAAAGATAAATATATTTACCTTTTTATTTAATATTTCATTGTAAAGTTTATAATATGAATGTAAATAAAATGAATGAATAATATAAAAAATAATAATAAAATGATGCGCAAAAACAAAAATTTTGATTAAAAGAAGATGGGAAATATAAATAATTATAATTCGAGTAAAATAATATCTCTAATAAATAAGAAGTAAAATGATAGGAGAAAAGCCTTTGACATAAAAAAATAATAAATCCTATAGCCAAAAGAAAAAAAAAATTTTATTTATAAAAACAAACATATGTATTGATAATCCAGACAATAAAGTTACAATTTAATAAAACCTTTAATTCCATTTATAACTATGATTTATAAATAATTTATAATTAAGTTATTCCTCGTGATCACTATTGGAAGTATAATAAAAAATTTAAATGATAAGTGTTAATTTTTTAATTAAATTGTATTTATAAATTTTCTTATGATTATTTGCTAGAAGAGTTAGCTGGTATAGATCAGTTGATATCAATTTATTATTTATTATTTAATTATTTTATTAATAGTTTTGTTTGAATGAGTTTTAAATTTTTTAGTAACTTCAATTAATATAAAATAATTAATTTTTCATACAATAAGATAGTTTTATTAAAGAAGTTAAAATGTTAATTTGAATAATATTATTATGCAATAAATTGTTATTGCTTAAACTAATTATTTTTACCAAACCTTCATTATTTAATAACTTATTTAAATTAAATATCGCCAATAAATCAACTTGAATTCTTATATTTTTACCATATTTGATACACAACATAATTTTTATTTTTTCGAATTGAATTTTAATTTTTTACTATATTTAATATATATTACATAATTTTTTATTTTATCAAACTGATTTCTTGTTTTATAAAATTGATTTCTTTTGTTATTATCATATTTAATATATAGCTTATCTAATATATAATATAACATTTTTATTCATTTAATAAAATTTATTTTTAATGAAATTAATATAACCGATTAAAATTAAATTATATTTATTTTTTCAACTAATAAAATTAAAATCTTCAAAGATATTATATCCTTACTATGTTTAATATATATTTTATAATATATCATATAATTTCGTATTTTATTTAATAATATTTAAATTTAAATAGAAAATTAATAATATTAGATTAAAATAAATTATAGATAAAATTTTTTCAATTTTGACCATATTTCAAAACAGTTTGAAAAACAGAAAAAAAGAAAACAGTTTGAATTATTTTCAATAGTATATTTTAAATCGGTTCCACTTTCTGTCCCTTTCTTTGAGTAAGGCGGGATGCTCCTTTTGGTTTTGGATTGTTAATTTAGCGGTTAAAACTTCAAATAAAAAGCGAGGGCATACTAGTAAATACATATCTGTCGGTCGGTGTCTCGTAGTCCATAATAATTGCGCGCGTGACTGGGACCCCCTTATCCAACTCAGCCTAATCATGGTCGAAGACACTAAAGTGGCAGACAGTTGTAAAAACAATAACCGCAACATTCGTAATTTCCTGCGATCTCCAGGGGCAAATTTATATTTCGTCTTTTTCCTCCAAAAAAATATCCCAATTCATATATAACGAAATTTTAATTATATCATACAAATATTATGCAAATGGTTTATTACTGCAAAACTCTCAAACTCGAGAAAACAAAACCCAAAAGAGGGAAGATCTAAGAACCCTGAACATTTTCCTGGAAAATTAGCGTGTTACTTTCAAATTAAATTCCAGTAACAGCGAGCACGGAAAGTGAAAATTCTCTGTGGCTACAAGTGACCACAGAGAGAGAGAGGAGAAATAAAAGGAATTTGAAACGGAAGAGACTTTAGAGGAAAAAGAAAGAGAGTGAAGAAGTTTGTTTGGAATCATATATTACAAAGAGAAGAGAATAGAAAGTTTGAAGTTAGGGTTAGGTTTAGGGTTTTATTGATAAAGATGACGGATGTGATATTGCATATATATGACGTGACAAATAGTGGATCGGAGAAGACCAACAACACCATTATGCATATCAACAAGATCTTCAAGGACGGTATTGGCCTTGGCGGCATCTTCCACAGCGCTGTTCAGGTCCTTCCTCTTCTCTTTCTCTGCATTTATATATATATTTGGTTGTATACTTATGTATTTATACATTTATTGGTGTTGCTTTGCAATGTGCTGGGAATGGGATCTAGGGTTTTTATCTGGTTATCAACTGGTATGCATGGAAAATGAGTTTTTTTATAGGAACTTTGCTTGTGTTCTATGTTGATTCGATTGTATCAGTTGTGGAATATTCTGCCACTGCAGGTGAGATCTAAGTCTTTGGTTTCTGTACTTAAGATCAAGACTTAATAAATTCGCATGTGGAATCCTCATTCAGTTAAGAGAACAGTACCTAGGACTCATTCGTGGAAGTTTAGTGAGAGCTAAAATGTGTACTAGGTTTCTAGTTTAACAGAACTTTTGAGTTCTTTCAAGAGTCTTATGGACCTTCAAAAACTTTGCGTCAGGTGTCATTCAAGAACTAGGCGTTTGTTTTGCGTAAGAAAACTTGCTGCCATGGAATTAGCTGTGTGCTATTTGGCTTCTTGCTTTATGCTTGCTATTTTCTGTCTTGAATTTTTATGCATATAAGGTTGATAAATTCTTAACACTAGACAGAATCTCTTCCCCTTTCACTACATAGATGGTTTATTATTGTAGGCTTTGTAGCAGTAACACCAAGCCTTTTTCATTACCTCCTCTTGTTTTTCCCTCATCTTGTACATCTCTATTTTATTTTTTACTTTTTCTAGTTCAGTTATCTCCTATATTTCTTCAAAGTTGGCAATTTCATTCTACTCAAAGATGCTATCATAGAATTAGCATTTTGAAGAAGATGTGTGTGAATTTTACATGGTGGCATCAATATCATAACTGTATTCTTAATTACTGTCTCTTGTAACTTCCATTATGATCTAGTTTTAGTGAATTCCTTTTCCTTTAACCTAATAAGTTTGTGGTTTCAATCTAAAACCATTGAGTGCAAATCCATTTCTTTTGTTCTGCCGATTAATAATTTTCATGAACAGTGAAGTTCAGACCTGCTGGTATTTTAATATGATATGGAACTTTGAGTCTGAGTTTGGTTTGAGGATATGATCATCTTCTTTACTGACATGGCACATTAGAGATGATGTTGATAGGGAAGGAACATATTTGTCTCCTATATGATTCTGGTTTTTCTTGTTTGATTGTTCATTTTATGCATTTATTTTATAGCTGAATGCCGCCAAAGAATTCATGTGGCATACTGTTTGTAATAGGGTTCTTTCAAAGTTGTTCAGAATTTGATTTAATCAGTGGAAAGGCCTGGTTTTGTCAAGATGGAAGGCTACCAAGTCATGTGCAAATGTGAAGAAATTTCATTCATACTGTACCCTGCAATGTCTTTGAGGTCACTTCACCTCTTGATTTTAGTTGGGGATAAAAGTTAAAGGAATACTTTAGTATTGAAATATGGATTCAAAAGAGTATGCAACTAAATTTTGACGAAAGTAAATAGATTTTCTTGACAGATGATGTTCCTTGATGAGTCCAAATCCTCACCTGACTCTATAAAATGTTGCTTCGAATTGTTTCTCACACTTTTTGGGTTGCATGCCTTAACATCACATGTTGTGCAGAGGCCCCTTATTTCTTCACTACATTATGCACTTCTAATTTCCCATTGGCCATTCATGTTATTTTTTCTCCTTATGTTTCTATTCGTTATTCCAATGTTTTTATATTATCAAATGATGCTGAACGGTAATGCATATCGCTGCAATAAATTTGTTTGACATATATATGACAGGTTTATGGAGAGGATGAATGGTCTTTTGGGTTTTGTGAACATGGAACTGGAGTTTTTAGTTGCCCTTCTGGAAAGAACCCAATGTATACATATCGTGAGAGCATTGTGCTTGGAAGAACAAACTTTCCTATCTATAAAGTGAACCAGATACTGAGGGAACTGAGCAGAGAATGGCCTGGAAGTGCATATGACTTGCTAGCCAAGAACTGCAATCACTTCTGTGATGAGTTTTGTGAAAGGCTTGGTGTGCCAAAACTTCCAGGTAAGCATTATTTTTCATTAAGTTTAGCTTATCTAATGTCTTGCTAAACTCGGGGGTAAGTGATTGTTCATTTCCATTGCAACTTTGCCCAGGTTAGGTTCTGGTTAGCTCTATTACTGGTAGCTCATGGAGCTGCTCAAGGCTTCTTTATGATTTGCCTACTTCTGCAGTTGTTAAATTACCTGCTTTACCAAAACACTAGAAGTAAATTTTGATTGTCTGCGTCTTTTGTTTGATTTTGTACTCTGTTACTCATTCTTTTATGATTTAATAATTAACCTGTGGTGTTAAAAGAACCTTGTTTCAACTGGTGCATGTTCTTATGGTTTCTATAACAGGTTGGGTTAATCGTTTTGCCAATGCTGGTGACACAGCCTTGGAAGTAGCGGGAAATACAGCTTTACGGGTGAGATGTGCAATTTCTTCTTGTATTTGGCCAGGATTATCTTGCTATACTCCTTGTTTGTTGTAACAAGAAATAACCAAATGATTCCTTTTCACATATGAGCTCCCTGAACCTCTTGAAACATATTTGCTTTTTAAATAACCAAATGATTCATTTTTAAGTGGTGACTTTTGTTACTGCAATTTGTCTTCTGTTCAATGCACTTTAAATAATACTTGATTTTTTTAGCAAACATCTTGATGTGTTTCCTTTTAACTTTTCTTTTTAATTATTTATCATTTTTCCTTGGAAAGAAGTATAAAACTGTTATTTTGGTTTTAATCATACATGCACTATAAGTTGTAGCTCAAACGTTTTGCTCTCTGCTTGAGTTTGTGTATGGTGGTTTTAGGTTAACTACTATTTCACTATTCCTTAGATTTTGTCAACCGCTCATGCTTAATGCTTTCATTTTCTTATGTGCATGCATTCCTTCCTTGGTTTCCAATTAGCCTGAAATGTGGATTCTTAGTCAGACTGTAATATGCCGATAAATCCTTACTTGGCTTTTGACATTGTTCAGTGTGATTAAACTTTTTCTTGGCGCGTGTGCATATTTGCAGTTAAGACAAGCCAAGGCAGAGATTGTATCAGCTAGCAAAGTGGCATACCGTTTCCTTATAGGTGTTGCTTCGAATAATGGGTCTGGTCCTGATTCACCTGGCAATTCAAACAGAGGGACCCCTAGATTCCAAGCAGCTTGGTTTAAAAACCTTATTACTTCTGGTGCCAAACCATCTAGTAGTACAGACGTAGATCATCAGGATGAAGATGTGCTGCTTCGGCAGCAACATGACCAATCAGATTTACCATCAAGGCAGAATTTTCTACAACGGGAACCTGAACTCTCATCGCAGCAGAATTTACGGCATGATGTATGAAGAAAGCCTTTTGTGAAAGCAGTGTTGCTAGTTGTACCTGTCGAAACATGCAATAGACAATTACAGTCATTCGTTGTGTATCACTGTAAAGTTTGTTTTTGCCTTTTCCGACTGAATATTTGGTGATGGTGCTTAGAGGATGATAAGTACATTGAAAGGGCAGTGAATCTGAAGTGTTAATTTTTTCCTTGCACGTCATGGTCAATTTTGAGAGCTTCAAAGCTTTCATGCAACCCTATGGGTGATTCTGTATCTTTGTAGCACATGCATGCCTCGCTGCCTCCAGAAAATATTCGTTTTTCTGGAGAATGTAGGATTTTAAGATTTCATAGATCATCGAGATGTAGAATTAGAATATTCTGGTTTGTGACATTCAGTTTAAACATGTTTTTATTTGCAAACTTCATCATTTGTTGCATCCCTACAAGTTACAGTTCCGGTTGGCTGTCAAGAATAGATGCCAATTGCCAAGCTGGCTGTTGCCTGCCCGATGCCAATGATATAAAAAATACTGCAAGTCAAAAGCGAAGCGGATCCATAGAGGCAGGGCATTGACAATTGAAGCTGCAAATTGACGTTATGGCTATAAGGACATTTGGAGGATGGACTTTATTTGCAAGTTTGGACATCGCCGAGCTGTATTCAGCGCTCTCCATTTCATGCTATCTGCCAATGTCAAAGCAAAAAATAGCATTAATAACAACCATTCTTCCACTGGTAAAACTTAACATCATTGAAGAGCTCTTGTCTGCACTCTGCAGAGAAATCAGCTCAATGCTCTTCACGTTCAATGCAAGAAGCAAGCATTGGTCAATTTTAGTATGTCGTATAAATTCATTATAATTCAAATACCTAACAATTTATTGAACACGACTTTTTTCCCAAAGATAGCAATGAAAGAAGTTTTTTCCAACTCACATACGATTTGTTTGGACTGAAATTTAGCAATTATGCCATTTTGGCCTTTCCCGTAAAAGTAAATAAGAGAATCATTCCGCAAGGAAACAATGAAATATCAGCTGAATAGCTTTTCAAGTCATGAAGAACATTTAAGTACGAAAACAAGCTTTTAGAAGTAATGAGTGACAACACAGTGCACACTTTTAGAAGTAATGAGTGACAACACAGTGCACACTTTTAGAAGTAATGAGTGACAACACAGTGCACGCTATGCGCAACATCTGTTCAACATAGAAGCAGCCACATTCAGATCTGATAGACAAAGATAAAGCCTCAAGGAATATATACAAAATCATTACTTTGAACTAAAGATCACGACTCAATTTGAGAGGCAGCAGAGTGCTTTCTATCTATCATCCTAGCATTCCATTCAAGACGATTGTGTCGACGTGATCATCCTCATCAATCTGGAGTGATGAAACAGCCTGTGCTGCAATAAGACCAGCAGAAAATTCTGTGGTCCTCCAACCTCCATCCTCGAAGTATGGCGCATGCAAATCACTTCCTAAAGACCCATATGAGACTGACCAGTTGTTTTCCACATCACTCCACTCGCACCCAGTTCCACATGCATTGGAGATCCAGCCAATTCTTTCATATGAATGCCTTAACTGGTCCTGATGCGGAAGGCATGCCCTTTGTTCATCCATAAAGAGATTGATCCTGCTAGCACAATCCCAAGGGCCGAAACCATCTTCTTTGTTTAGCACAATTTTACGTGGATCATCAGAGTCCTCACCAAGTAACACATGCAGAGCAACAGCCTCTGCAATTGCAGCACCCTCTTCATCAAGCCTCTGCTGTTCTTCCTTTTTTTCCTGTTTCTTCTTCTCTAATTCAGATATGATGGCTGCAGAAGTAGCAAGAGCTTTCTCCAAGCGCCTCTTCTTCTTCTCTGCCTGTTTGAGACGATCCAGCTCACCTTTGACCTGCTTCTTCTTCACTTTTCTCATAACAGGTTGCACTTTATTACACGCTATGCTATCCATGAAAACTATCAACCTATAAATATTATCCTGTTTGCTCTACTATTTTACCTTAAAGAGAAATCCTCTAAAACGTGTACATTTCACTATAATTTTGTTTCCTTCTCTATCTTCTTTTTCCTTTGTTCAATACTAAATAATTAATACCTAGTTTCAGTATAGTAAACTTATAAAATATCAGAAATCTCACAACTACACCCACTCAGGTCTGTAGGAATACCTCATCTTCCGGACAACACAATCCCAAACAGAAACAACAGGAGACAACAAAAGAGAAAAATGGTAAGCGTTCACAGACTCATCCCTTGGCACCATTCTTCCTAGTTTCCCACAACCCTTGCATTTGCCCATTTTATGAACACCAATAGAACCACAGAGCTGATCAGAACTAAAAGAGCAATAATCACGCCGGTTCAAATGGCACACGTGGCATTCCTTACTGCAGCCAAAAAGAAAATCTACAAGTCAAATTAAAAAAATAAATAAATTCAAACCAACAACAAAGAGGTAAAACAGGCATGAAATGCACACAGAAAGGTAGTACAACAGCACAAGGTATCTATTTGACTAACTAAAAATCTTAATTCAGCCACAGCTGTAGACAAGGGGTCAACCACAAAAGAGAGATCTAAAACAAATTGTAAATTCTTAATAGAGCTAACCACAATATACCATAATCACTAGATAAAACATATTTTATATGTACAGATCCAAGTAGAAATTCATTAAGTATAGACCAAAACATAAGGTTCATAGCTCACACACAATCTTGCCCAAAGCAATTTAAGTGAAGAGCTTTGAGGCTGGACAACTGGAGATTAAAAGTTGAAACTATGAATTACAAAATCAGGACAGAAGTATTAAGCTATTTACTAATGCCAAATCACAGCAAAGCATCAGATGCCCTGGGGGGCATAGACCTCAGTACTAATCATACAACATAATAATAACATCATATAGAAAGCAAGTTGGATAGTCCTCAATCTCGCAAATTCACTTTGCAAGCATTAAACAGCATCTTGGATAAGTGAAACGTACAATGGGTCTCACACTGGAAGTTACCCTTTCTACATGACTGATTCCGTAATAGAATATTATAACATTTTTTATCAGATTTCAGATCCTGAACAGTTAAGCTCTACCTACCCAAATCAGCAGAATATATAAATGCTTAGAAAATGTTAAAATCACGATCAAATTTCACTCTCCTCAGTTTTCTCCGAATATAAAACAAGGATGAGGCCGCAAAAAATTGGGCAATCAGATCGAATTCACCAGTACTTGTTCTAACAATTTCAATTGAATCAAATCAATCTAACCTCATTAGCACAGAAAACGTGGAAACAATAAACTGTAGCCATATAAAGATACATATGAACATCAGATTCAGATCCATATACTCATTACTCTAAAACACACAGATTATATTCTATCATGAGAAACCATACACATAGAATTAAAGTCAGCCAGTAATCCACCAAAATAATCATTTAAAAAAGAAAACCAAAAATGAACAGATCGAACCTTGTTTCAGTGCTAGAGAGATTAAAACTTTCTCAAGCTTAGCTTTCTCCTCATACGTCGAAAAGCACACATAGACTGAGAGGCGAGATGGAGGTTATAATACAGACTGTACAGGGTGTTTGGATCTAGAGAAAGTGAGAAACGGAGAGAGAAAGAAAAAGGGGGAGCTAATATCACATGAGACGGATGAAGAAGAGGGTAAGGGACGGGGCGGGGCAAAAATGCCAATAGCGAGTAAGGTGATAACACGTGTCGAATGACAGTTTGGCGGATACCGATATAAACGCTACAGGAGGGTAAATATGGAATATCAGAAGTTTCCATGTATGGTATCACTGATAGTGTCATGCCACTTGGCAGCTTTTTGATTGATCATCAGATAAGGAAGTGGGGCCCATTTAAAAAGAATAATAAAGAGAAGGTAAAGCCACCCGTCGGATTAGGTTTCTTCTTTGGGGAGCAATTAGTTGAAGGGTCAAGATTCCAGATCTGAAATCAGCAATCTACAATTAGAAGAAGAAATCAAATTGGCTAGGCAAACGGGATCTCGCTATCAACCCAGTCAATTCATAATTTATTCTTAACTTTATCACGCAAGCCCAGAGACTGTACAAAGTCTTTTTGGGCTTAAAGGGCAACAGGCTCAAATATTTTGAAGCCCAGGACACCCAATCTTAGAAAAAAAAAGCCCAATTAATTTCACTGAAAAACCTGTCGTGTCATGTTGTCGAGTAAAATTTCTTGATTTAACAATTCTCCAAAATCGCACCGTTGGGTTCTTACTTAGTCTCGCCCTGTCATTTGGCGACTTGTTAGTTCTTGCTGTGTCTTTTGACGCTCAGATCCAGCAGATGATCTTCTTCTTCATTTGCATCTGAAGCTCTCTTTATCTCGTACAATGCTATCTCTGAAACCATTCCCTAGCAGTCATAATCCCTCTATTTCCCATTCCTTGGCCACATTTAAACCCTTCATTTCCAAAACCCAAACCCTAAAACCCTCAAAATCCCACTCCCGTTCCGCCATACAATCCGTCCTGCAATGGAACAGAAAGCCTGAATTAGCTGGAGAGACCCCACGTGTCGTCGTAATCACGTCCGGCAAAGGTGGCGTCGGAAAGACAACCACCACTGCTAATGTCGGCCTCTCACTGGCTCGTCTCGGCTTCTCTGTGGTTGCGATAGACGCTGACGTTGGTCTCCGAAACCTCGACCTTCTCCTCGGTCTTGAAAATCGCGTTAATTATACACTCGTTGAGGTTATGAATGGCGATTGTCGCTTGGACCAAGCCCTTGTGCGTGATAAAAGGTGGTCGAATTTCGAGCTTCTATGCATCTCAAAACCTCGTTCGAAGCTTCCATTGGGATTTGGTGGGAAAGCATTGGTTTGGCTTGTGGAGGCACTGAAAACCAGACCCGAAGGCAGTCCCGATTTTATAATTATTGATTGTCCGGCTGGAATTGATGCAGGATTCATTACGGCCATCAGTCCAGCTAATGAGGCAGTGCTCGTCACAACACCAGATATCACGAGTCTGCGAGACGCCGATAGAGTGACGGGGCTTTTGGAGTGCGATGGGATTAGGGATATAAAGATGATTGTGAATAGAGTTAGGACGGATATGATCAAAGGCGAGGACATGATGTCAGTGCTGGACGTGCAGGAAATGTTGGGATTGGCGTTGCTGGGAGTTATTCCAGAGGATTCGGAGGTTATCAGAAGCACTAATAGAGGGTACCCACTTGTGTTGAATAAGCCCCCTACATTGGCTGGGTTGGCTTTCGAGCAGGCTGCTTGGAGACTTGTTGAACAGGATACTATGAAGGCTGTTATGGTGGAGGAAGAACCCAAGAAACGGGGGTTTTTCTCCTTCTTCGGAGGATAGACATTGTTAAGTTTTGCAAATTGCTAGTGGTCAAGGAACTGAAAGTGGGAAGCTATGTACAGTGGGGTTAGTGATGTTTATGTTTTGATTCTTTTCCAATGATTTTGAATTTTAATTTCTGTAGAAACGTTTTTAGCATTAGTTTTTCTGGGGTGCTAAATTGCATGCCTTTGTTGTTCAATGCGGTTTGTTGGGAAAAAAAGAGGTTGGCTGCTTTCTTTGTTAAATGCAGACTTTAGTGCATAATGATATCTCATAACAGCATATCTGTTTTGTATGTTCAATGTTTAACTCCTCCTGCTTTTTATTTCCTGTTTTTGCGGATTCTAATTAGTTAACTGAGATTTGACAGTTGGTTGAGTTTATTATTGTCAATTCAAAATTTTTTTGATGCACCCTTCTCCAACTAAGAGATTATAAAGCATAGTTCAATACAAGAAATGCATTTTGTGCTTCGAAATGCCTGTGGAAAATGCCAAGCAATCATGTTCTGCTTATTCTGAGCTCTTGTTTTCTCTAGTTTAGGGTATAACTTTTTGCCCATCCTCCATGAAAACATGAATACTAGGCTTCTAACCCACTATGTTTAAAGAAACAATAAACCAGTTGCTGAAGCTTTATGAACATTGAAATTTATAAGTTCAATGTTGAAGGAAATAATTGTTTCAATGCAATGGTTAATCATAATTGGGCTTAAATTGCGAGATTTTGAACAGGATGATGAGTAACATAAAATGATGCAGCTGAACTGAAGGAGTTGGTGCCGATAATCTGGCTGCGACTCATACTCGACCAATCAAATACTTGTTCTTGCTGTGGTACTTGCTAGAAATTAAGTTGGATAAAGTTATTCCTGTGAGACAAGAAAATTTAAGAAATGAACCAAAAAAAAAAAAAAAAAAAAATAGTGAGAAGCTTTAGAATCTTAGAAAGTTTCAAGTAGTTCCGAACGGAACGGACTATTATATGAGTACGTTTAGTTATAAATCAGCTCATTATTTTGGCAATCAAAGGGACTTGTTGTGCATGATTATAGCAATGGCTATCTTTAAGTAAGCTTTATTAGAACAAAGGAGCGGACCTGTCCTCCATCTAAAAGAAGCAAAACAACACTTTGAACTTTAACCCAAAAATCCTATATCTATTCTTAAGAAACTGGTTTTTGATCATCTAAACTATTGGCAGCCCAGGCCTTTCATTGTAACTTATTTTGGGGCCTTTGGCCCAATATGGCCTCTCTGATTCGAACCCGAGTTTGACTTGTGAAACGGTGCGTGCCATGTCCAGCAGACCGACCTACCAAGTTGGCCCCAAGCTCCACTTATTTTCGAAAAAAAAAAAAAAAAAAAACATTGTAACAATATAGTAATTCATTGATTACTCAATTACCCTTTTTAAGAAATTTCATCATGAAAATGAATTATTTTGTCTGCCTCGATCCGATTATAATAACCATAATAATATGAAAAATCAATAAGGTTCAATGAAAAATAATTTAGTGTAATTAAAAAGTGGGTAATTCCAAATTTCAAATCCAATTCGTTTTCATTGATACAACTATCTCTTAACGTAAAAATTATATTGAAAAAGCCCCAATAATGAGAAATCTACCGTGAATGGTTGGTATTTTTGGCATTGAACCAACCAAAACAGGCAAAAGCAAATGCAAAGACCAACACGCACCGTACGCGTTTTGAAATTTCAACTCCTAAATACTCTGTGAGAGTGAGATGATATTGGAGGCACATGTCACCATTAGAGTGCGTTGGCTTTTTAGGTGTGGGTCAAAATCAAAACAAAAATATAAATGCCTCAACCAATCAAAATTTGATAGCTGATCAACCAATTTATCCTATCTATAAAATAACACTTTTACTTTTGACCCCTTTTTTTTTTCCTTGCACAGATTAATGTTATCCATTCGTTCTAAAAGTGAAGTGCATGAGCCATTTAGATTAAAGTTTCTATTGGTTTGAAGTTCCAGAGTTTAACACGTAGCCTATGACCAAATAATTGAAATATAAGAAAAGATGGAGGAAACAGCCTAAAGTGTGGCCGTGTCACCTCCAAATAACTTTGCACTCTCTTTTTGGATACCTGTCAATTGCCTTTTCCATTTGCTGCGAATTGCCACCACCGTCCTTTTTGCATTTTCAAATCCCATATAATTGTGTCGTGACCAGCGACCATATGCATGTACATAGGGTTTAGGGTTTACCAAAATCTGTCTCACGATTACAGTTAATATAAATATACCCTATTCAATAATTCTATTAAATATTAAAATAATAATAAAAATATAATTTTAATTAATGAAAATTGATATTATAAAATTGTGCAATGCATAAACATAAAACCTGGAGGAGAAGTGGATGGCAATGGCATACGTTATTTTGACCTTGTTATGTTCTACGAAAGAATTTAATTCGAAAAGGTGCAAAATTATTGAGCTTTCCTCACGTTGGCGGACCCTTCCTATTCTTGGCTTGGTGCATGCTACGTTTTGACATATTGCTAATGGGACATCTCCTCAGTCACAACTCACAATCAAGTGCAAAGTTAGGTAGGTTGCTCTTTGCGTATGCTATCTATCTAGCTATTAGAGACAATTTTATATACCGCCAAACCTAATACCTTTTCTAAATATATGCTCGTGGATAATTCATTGCTAGTAGCATTCAGATTCCACGTGTGTTTTGCTATATATTTAAATCACATTACAAATTAAGGATAATGCTTGCTTCCACTTGGTTTCATACACTAAATTAACTAAAAAAATATTATTTTAAAAAACTTATCTTTGTTAATTTAATGTACGAGCGACAACCGATATAGATAAGTTCTTTTTAGAAATTAAAATCATAAAAAAGTGTTGACTTTATTGGACAATACCAACTATTTTAGTAATTATTAATTCTCTTAAATTATAACAAAATTAATAGTACTTTGATCAAATTATCCTTTATAGTTACTCAAGAAAATATTTATTATATTTAATGTAAATAAAGATTGTTACTCCTTAAAATACTTGAAACGACTTATATTTTTTAACAAACTAATCACCCAAGAACGACTTATATTTTAGGACAAATGGAGTATTATATCAGCTATCAACTATTTTACTAACTATTAAAAATATAAAGGCTACTTTCTCAAATATTATAAATAATAAAAAGGGAAATTTATTATTTAGTCCCTCAGATTTTACATAATTAACCAACTAATCTCAAGTTTTGCACAAATATCTAACTAGTCCCTCAGGTTTAACTCCGTCTAATTAAAAGGTCCTTCCGTTTCAAAAAATTGATTTTTTTCCGTTAAAATCAGTACAAAACAAAGGCAAACATTTTATAATGACGAAGAATGCCCTTATTCTGTCTCTTGTGTGCCTCTTGCTCCTAGATTGCACAGACGACTCAAAATCAGCAATCTTCAGTCGGCCCTACAAAAATTTTGATTTAGCAGCTCATTAATTTCTATCTAATTAGTCTGAAAAATTGGCAAACCCAAGAAAGGCAAGTACAATATCAATTTGGCTAATGATTTGTCAGTTTGTCAATTTTAATTTGTAGATACAAGGCAAAAGAACAACTTGAAGAAAGCTAGGTTAATGCCTACGGATCAGAATCTTTCAAATCACTATATAACCAAAGTATACCTCATGATCAAGCAATAAATTTTCTGGCTTGATATCTCTGTGAATCACATCTTTCTCATGACAGTAAGCCAACGCATTTGTGAGACTTGCAATATACTAAAAATAATTAGAAACAAACAGATTAGTTAGTCCTTGCTTTTATAGCGGATAAAATCACTCAATTGAAACCTCAACAAAACTGCAGAAATGCTAATCATAACAGAAGGAACTGGTATCGAATGGTTGAATGGTTGAATCGCTTCCCCTTCGCGGTCTTCCTGTCTCCTCTTCCGCAATACACTGTAACCAAAGCATCAGAACATGAAGTAAAACTGAAAATAGCATGATTATAACATGAATTTAAAGAGAGAGAGACAGCTAGTTTACCAAATGGGACTGGAGAAGAGGAAGTGGTAGAGAGAGAAAGGGAAGGAGTTGGTGTTGAATAGGAAAGAGAAATGCCTAGGTTTTCGGATTGAGACGACGATAAGCGAGAAGGTGAGTTCAGTGATTGAGGAATCATCGGTGGAGCTCTCGCTATTAACGACGCCATCGCTGAGCTTCGAGGATAAGGTCCTTGCTCAGACTTGAGAAGAGTTGAGCCTTATGAATTTCCAGCAACTTATCGTTTGATTCTTTGATTTTTTTTTTTTTTCAGTTTTGATTTTTTTTTTTTTCAGTTGCTTATTGTGTTTGGGTTAGAACAGTTCTTTGACAAAAGGATTGTTAGGCACGGGTGTTTTAGTCTTTTAGTCTTCAATTAACGGAAAAAAACCAACTTTTCAGACGGAAGGACCTTTTAATTAGACGGAGTTAAACCTGAGGGACTAGTTAGATATTTGTGCAAAACTTGAGATTAATTGGTTAATTATATAAAACCTGAGAGACTAAATAATAAATTTCCCTAATAAAAATAGCTGGTTTTCTCATTTGTGTAGAGCATAGGAGGTGTTAAGTTCGAAATCCATAAGAGCTTTTATTGATTTGATAAATAAAAGAAGAGTTATGAAGAAAAGGTTTCCAAAAATTAAGTAGCCTAATTCAAATGAAAAGAGATTTCAATATTTTACAGGGATAAAATTAAAAAATTTTGGAGATAGAGAGGTCAAGCAAGAGGTCCCCAAATCCCCTCCTTCCATCCCAAGAAATTGTGATTAGAAAAACTTTTTTTCTTGCTAAATTAGAAATTGAAATCTTGTTTGGGAATAGAGGAAAGAGCATAAGGGCTATATTAATAATTTCACTTTAATAAAAAAAAAAAAATAGTATTACTTAAGTTTATCCTGACTTTCTCTTCCCTTGTTCCATCTAAACTAGGGAAGAGAGAGTTATACCCCCTAACTTTCTTCCCCGAATTTTTTTTTTTTGTTTTTTCAAACAAAGTGTAAAAGTTCAAATTTACAATTCCTAATTCATTTTCCTCTATGAGAAAGTAAAACTAATAGAAAGATTAGCTAGGTAAAAATAGTAACGAAAAACCTATTTTCCCATTTTTTTTTTCTATTATTGCGTACATTGAATTTATAATATTTGTACAACCACACGTACACATTTACAAGTTTGTGTCAAAAAAGGTACTACTTTATGATTTGAGGGCCAAAACACAGTGAAAAATTGGAAACGTTGCCACATAAAATGAAAAATTGACAACCCCAACCATCACCAAATTGGAATTTTAGGCTCTACATTTACAATCAACACACAAAAACACTCTTTTCATTGGATCACTATTTTTTTTTTTTTCTACATTCAAAATATCTTTAGCCATTATACGATTTTATTCTCCTATCTATCGCCTTCTCCAATTCTTCAAGCCCTCCAACTTCTTCAAGTTCCTGGACCACACATTACCAAAAAAAAAAAAAATTAATAACTCATATTTAAATAATAATAATAAAAAAAAAGGGATAATTAGGCGCCTACCTTAGGTCCCAGGAACAACCCATATGGAACACCATTAAATTTATCCGAGTGATGGAGCTATAAACCAAATATTTAAAAAAAGAAAAAACAATCAAATCAAATCTCCAAGGTTAGATTATGTTTTCTGCAAGTGCAAATTAGATTGTAGAAAACATTAAACAATAGAAATAATAGTTTGGTAATTAATTAACCTGGTGGGCAGCAGCGACCTTTCTGAAATAGGGCACGTTGGCAATCGGACCCACTGGGAATCTCTTGTGAACAAGACCGTCGTGGACAAACATGTAGGCCATCCCAAACACTGTAATTCCAAGACCCTGCTCCAAGTCAAAGGATCAATATGGGATTTCTCGGTGGTATTTTAGTCATTTAGAAACAATAAGTCGTTAACAATAATTTTTATTATAATGATTAATTAAACCGTTAATCAAGGAACAAAATCATGAACCGAGTCCCAGAGATAAAGACTTACAGCACCGAAACAAAGGCCGGGGAACAGGCCTTTGTTGAAGAAGCCATAGGAGAGAAGGCCAATAGCTGGAATTGCATTAATAATTGCAAACACATCATTTAGCTCAAACGGACCTTCTCTGGGTCGATGGTGAGACTGTAATTAAAAAAAAAAAAAAAAACAACAACAAAGTTCAGTAATCGTATGAGTTATTAAAATCAACTTGCTACTTCCATTTCTTGCATTTCCATGGAAACCAGAAGGAGCATATCATACCTCGTGCATATGCCACAAAGAAGCATGCCAGAGAGCTCTATGAGCCCATCTTGCCCAGAACTCCATACCCACCTGAAACAAAGAATACCCAATTCAATTGAACTCCTAAATTGTCACCAAAAGATAACATTCTAACAAGAATTAACCAATTGAACATAGAAGAAAGAAGAAAATGGAGCTTACAGCAGCACCAACTGATAGAGAAAATGTACCAAACAATTCGACCAAAGGCACATCTCCACCCTAAGCCATAGAAGAGTGCAATTTCAGAATGCAGACACGTATAAACACAATTATAAAATTAGATAAAAGAGCAAACTCTACAATTAGAAACTAGAAAGTACCTCCATTTGCCAATAAAATCTGTAGTAACAAGCCATAACAGCCATGGAAGTAATCCCAAAACTAGACATCACAGCAGCAACCAAATAGGTAAACCTCTCTGATCTCTTCCTCGCAAGCCTCTCCGTGACACGAGGTGTCAAGATCTGGTAGTTTACTTCCTCGAGCTCTTCCGCTATGCGATTATCGACCTGGATACTCTGTTTTGATTCTTCGAGAACAAAACAGATAGCGAATCTAGTTTTCCTTCCATTACCGAGAGTTGAAGAAGGGATTGGGAAGAGTGAGGCGGGTATGGGCTTATTAGGGAGCCGAAGGAGATTGGAGGCATTGATAAAACGGAAGGGCTTGAAGACTGGAGCGGCGAATGGTCCAGCCGCCATGGAGGGAACGTGGGTTAGTCTTGAGAGTTCGAGGGAGATACAACTATGGAGAGCCAGAAGAAGAGAAGAGAAGAGAGAGGTATATTGTGAACTGGTGGTCTCCAAGTTTAGAATTTGTGAAAGCTGTGAGATGGCTGTTTTTGGTCCTTGTACCCTTGGTTAAATGCACGGAGACCACGTCTTTTTTTTTTGTGGGTTTCAGGAATAAAATATACTCTTACTAGGAAAGCAACCTGATCAACATTACAATTGCCATTATCTTTCTTTTAAATTCTAAAATTGCCACTCCCGAGTCCCGACGATGTGAAGTTAGTCTTTGTAGTCGGAATTGCTTTGCAGTTAAATTCCAACTTAACAGTTCGATAAACGCTTTAAGAAAATTAATCATGCATCCATTCTTAGTACTCCTTCCATTACGTTAAAATTATCAATTTTTTTCAATTTTTATTCCATTTTATCTTTTACTTCAGAAGAGAGGTAAGGTTGAATATATATATATTGCCTACCAAAACGAAAATACTTTTCTTTTACTCTAATTAAAAAATGCTTTCAATACTTCCCTTTAAGGAAACACTTTCTTTTTTCTTTTGATGTAAGAGGATTTGAAATAAATAATCTTTTCTTTTAATTGAAAAATCTTGTTTGCTATACTGAATTGTCCTTGAATTCCAGAAAGACAAATTTACTTAGACTAAATCTATAACCTAACTCATTGACCAAACTAATTAAAATGGAAATTACTGTTAAAATGGGGTATTTCTATATACACCAGAAAAAAAGATAAAATTAAAATGGAAAAGCGAGTAAAATAGAATAAATAAAACATCTAATAAAATTAAGAAAGAGATGTTATGATGGGAGTCTATAAATAAATTTATTTGTGATAATATCATGCTCCCACCCAATAAGATATATCTTTCGGCGAGTCTTTATTTTTAGGAATGGTTGTGTGGTCTAGAGATCTCTCTACGTCTTGCTATACATGGTTTTCTATTTATCAATCTCCGGTAGTTTTTGGAATGATTAATGAAGATGGTTGGTATGCTTTTCTTGCTACTTTATTTTAGAATTTATCATATTTTGGTTATGGTGCTTTGTTTGAGACACAAGAGGGAGAGTTCATCACTTCGATTTCATGTTCATACCATGGTTTGGGTGACCCGATGACAGCTGAAACATTGTCATTTCGGTCTCGTTTGTAATGGATTGGGGAAAATATGTTAAGTCATGAGTCCATTTTTATTGAGTCTCAGAATGTTTTTCACGTTTTTTATTTATCGCAACAAGATGTTTCTGACTTGAATTTTATTATGGAGTATTGTAAGTTTGTTTTACATAGCAAAAGAAATATTAATATCTGGTTGGATTAGGAGACAAGTAAATAGAAGAACTCATCTTCTTGCAAAAACTTCTTATACTTATGCTAGTTTTCACCATTGAAGTTATGTTTCCACCTGTTTGACGTAGTATTATTTGTCTCATTAATATATATCTGTAGTTTTTGTCTTAAAAAAAATAAAAAGGGAGTAAGTGTTGGAAAGTCCACGTGAAAAATGTGAATAGTATACATTTGTGAAAGTCGAATCATGAAATAATAAATAATCGGGTAAAAACTTAAAATGCAACGTAAGAAGCAAAACGGAAGTTGGCAATGGTATATGCGTAGTTTTGAGGGGAAGGAAGGGGTAAAAGATAGGAAAGTGGGAGAGTGATGTGTGGAGGAGGGGAGTGGGACATGTCAGAATCCAACGGGGAATGTGAGGCGGTTGGGCCGTTGAGGCAACGAATCAAGTCGTTTTTTTTTTTTTTGGACTCGTTTAGTATTTTAGCTTTACATTACTAGCTTCTTTGTTGTGCCACGTAGCTCTCAATATAATCGCACAGGCCTATCAGTGCCTTTTTGGGACGTTTATGTCTGCCACTTGGATTTTCCTGATTGGTTACTTATGTATCTTAGCCATTTGCTGTTGACAATTGGCAACCCTTTGGGCCCAGGTGTGTAATCAGTTCGGGTTGCGGGTCAGATTGGGCGAAGAAGAGTGTTGGACCCCCTTGTCTCGCCGAAAGTGAACCCACACGATGGATTTAGCATCCTTGATACGACCGAGTCGGTAGCAATCATTCAAACGACAAGCATGTAACTAACACTGATAAGTTATAACGGAACAAGAACTTGTTCGAACGACAAAACAAAGGCCCAAGCACACATCTAGAGAACATATAATATTGACCATGGATTTCATTGGAAAGAGAAAAAGAAAAGATGGAGACCAGAAAAATTAATACTAGGAAGGAAACTCGAGGAATGATAGTGCAATGATCGTCTTCATCTACTACTTGGAGTACAATTTTTTTAGTCTATTTAATAAGTAGTTTTTAGAAGGATTTGAAAATTGCGACTAATAATATCTGAGGGGATTAGACTTCCATCTATATAATCTCTCCGTCCATAAACCAAACTAACAATAGTAGAGATTTTTTAAATATTGTTTTCACTTTTATTTTTTTTTCTTCAATATATAGTTAAAAATACTTTTATTTTAATAAATATTTATTTTTCATTGACTTGATCTATAAAAAGGCTAATAAATCTAATCTAGACAAGTCAATCTCAACACGAGAGTCTATAAAATTGTTTCTAAAATTTAGGATTCTATCAATGTGGTACCATAAAGTTTTTAAAAGACACAATGTATCTTTAGAGTTGCAATTTTTTTTTTTATATATATAAATAAGCACTTTTAAAAGCACGACAAATTTCTAAAAATCGATTTTTACATTTTCAACTATCCAATAAGTGTTTAAGTAATTTAATTTTATAAATTACGGTGTTTGATAAGTCAAATATAATATTTAATAAGTCTAATTTTATAAATTGAAATATTCAATAAATTAAAATTGAGAATATATATATATATATATATATATATACTTTTTTTTTTTTTTGAAATGAAGGGGTGAATTTATATATTGAGCCGATACTTCTATATATAACCAATTATGTCATAAAAGGAAGTAGATATGAACTTATATAACAAACTCAACATATGGAAAAAAATTATACAACTAAATCTAATTTTTTATATATACATTTATTCTTCTGTTACATGCATAATTAGACATAACCGTCATTTTAGAATATCGGTTACCATCGATTTTAGTTTCAGAATTTTTAATTTTGGTTTCAAATAAGAGTAAAATTAAAATCAAACCATTTTTTATTAAGATGTTTATGAAACCCCCGATTTGAGTTTGAAAGTGAAATTAGACAATTTTTTTTTTCAATTTCTTTCGATAATATTTTAAAAATTTTGTAGCATCAATAAATATTAATTATAAGTAGTAGTAGTAATATGAAATAAAAAGTTTTAAAATTTATTTAAAAGCTATTAAAAAAAGTTGGGATTTTCTCTTGTGTTCTTTTATTTCACATTTCACACTGAAAATAATCCGTGGACGCAGATTCAATTATGCTTTAATTTAAAATCGGGAATCATTGAATACAGTTTGATTTTCATTTTAATCGGTTTGATTCTAATTTGGATAGAACCGTGGTCTTGCTTAAATAGCCAATTGGCACTGAAAAATGCAAATACCTAAATCCATCCAATAAATCTCAGGAGATTTTACTTTCTTAACACACATTAAATGCAAGCTCTATATATTCTCTTCATTTGTCCATTCCAAATGCAACAATGGATTTGTGTACTAAATTAGGAAAATATAATCTGCTTTGTCTCTCTTCAATTTTTTTGCTGTTGGCATGTCTTGGAGAATGTAGACATGGTAAAATATCAAACAACCATTACCTCGCAATAAGCTGCCGAAAACACAGCGCACTTTTGACAGATTTTGGAGGAGTCGGCGATGGAAAAACATCAAACACAAAAGCTTTCCATTCAGCAATTGCTAATCTAAGCCAGTATGCATCAGATGGAGGAGCACAACTAATTGTACCACCAGGAAAATGGCTAACTGGGGCTTTTAATGTCACTAGTCATTTCACTCTTTATCTCCAAAAGAATGCACTTCTTCTTGCTTCTCAGGTAAAAAAGTTTAATTTTCTCTTGTTCCTACTATATGTTGTCGTTTTATTTATACCATATGGACAGGATGAAGCAGAATGGCCCGTTCTCGCTCCATTGCCTTCTTATGGGAGAGGAAGAGATAAACCTGGTGGAAGGTTTAGCAGTCTCATTTTTGGTACACACCTCACCGATGTGGTGATTACAGGTAATTAATTTGGACTTCTCCTTGTATTTTTTAAAGTTAAATAAAATTTAATGGTATATATATATATATATATATATATATATGTATGGTTATTATATATTTGTCTCGTTAATTAGGTAATAATGGCACAATCGATGGACAAGGAGCAACTTGGTGGAAGAAGTTCCATAAGGGTCAACTGAAGATTACCAGACCATATCTCATTGAGTTTTTATACTCTAATCAGATTCAAATATCCCATATCACTTTAATCAACTCTCCTTCTTGGAATGTTCATCCCACATATTCCAGGTTTCACCATTTCTATGTGCAATTATGAAAGGACGAAAAGCTCTTTTTTTTTTTTTTTTTTTTCTGCTACTGAAATTTGTGTATTTGAAATTTTGTAGTAATGTGCTGATCCAACGGTTGACTATTCTTGCACCAGTTGACTCTCCTAACACAGATGGGATTAATCCAGGTTTGTTTGTATGTTTAGTTAGGTTTTATAAATTCTTTTACTAACCTTATTCTGAAAAATTCAATTTTTTTTTTTTTTTTTTGTTGTTTTTAGACTCGTGCACGAATACTCGAATCGAAGATTGTTATATTGTGTCAGGAGATGATTGTATTGCAGTTAAAAGTGGGTGGGATCAGTATGGAATCAAATTTGGAATGCCAACAAAGCAACTGATCATAAGAAAGTTAACCTGCATTTCCCCTGATAGTGCTGCCATTGCTCTTGGCAGCGAAATGTCAGGCGGAATCCAGGACGTTAGAGCTGAAGATATTACAGCAATCAACACAGAGTCTGGTGTCAGAATAAAAACTGCAATTGGAAGAGGAGGCTTTGTAAAAGACATTTTTGTGAGAAACATGAATTTTCAGACCATGAAGTATGTTTTCTGGATGACTGGATCCTACGGCTCACATCCTGACAAAGGATACGATCCAAAAGCATTGCCTAACGTTACTCAGATAAATTATGGAGACATTGTCGCTAAGAATGTGACTTATTCAGCAAGACTCGAGGGGATAGAAAATGATCCTTTCACTGGAATTTGTATTTCTAATGCAGAGATTACGTTGAGAGAAAAACCAAAGAAACAGCAATGGAAATGCACTGGCATTGAGGGAGTTACAAGCAATGTGACTCCTAAAGCATGTGATTTGTTGCCTGAGAAAAAGATCGACTGTCCTTTTCCTGAAGATACTCTTCCAATTGATAATGTTAAACTTAGAACATGCTCTTTGCCTTAAGCAACTAGCTAAATTTGTAGGTTCTGTGTTTATTATCGGTTCTTAATAGGAAAGAAGGAATAAAAATAAATGGTTCTGATTTGTGTCATTTTATTGGATTCTGAGATACTGGATAAGTAATGTATTTTAATTACAACATTGTCATTTGAAATAATGCAATATAATATAGTTGTGAAATTATTTAAGAGCTTGTTTTTGAAATTTTAACTATTAATTCTATAAAATGGTTGTAGTAAATTTAGAATCTAGCAAACTTGGTAAACTTTGCAAATTTTGTTTACTAAAATTAGTCATAACAATAAATAGGTGATTTTTTTAATTTTATCTATTGGATTTTTTTGGTAGGTGGAAAATTTTATGCACCAAAAGGACTGTCTGTACACCAAACTAAATCCAGGTATTCAATATTTAAGCATAACTTTTACAAATTTATTATTAATAGCTAAATTTATACTGAGATATTTTAAATAAATCGAAAATCATAATAGTTATACTAAATGCTTTAAGTCACGCTTGGTAGGATTTGAACCTAAGACATCGTGTTTAATCATTTGTTTATCATATCTATATAAACTGGATGGTTTTCCGGACTCTGCTCGGCCATGTAATATATTTATTTTTGAGATGCAAAATATGTGTTTTGAATAAATTGTTATAAAATTAAAGTGCAAACAATGCATAAACAGTATGATTAAGATGTATCATGTAAAATTGAAAATTCTTATTCTAACTAACGATGAGTTATTCATATAATGTTTTAGTTTTAAGAAGACACATTTTCTATTTTTAAGTTCAGTGATAAAAATGCATATATACGTTTAGAGAACACCGAGAGTCGTTATTTCAAAACCGACAAAAACTAAAAATTAAAGAGAGACAATTTACCCAATAAATAGAATCCATGGATGCTACATATATATTTAATCACAATACTTCATGATACATATATCATATATGTGCACATAAAATTTGAAAAGAAATAATCAATTAAAAGCACAAACATGGTATATCATGCAAAAAGAGTAATATTTGAGAGAAAAGTTAGCTTCAAGCACCGCATAAAACCATACTATGCACAAAGAAGCAAAGATGGTATATCCTTGTTGCCATGATTTGCCATTTATAGTAATTTCAAATATATTTACAATATATAATTTAGGCGAAGCAAATACCTATAATTAGAGAGAAATACCAAAGAATTAATAAAAAGAACCAAAAGTTATTGTATTTAAAGTTCTATCATAAAAACTATAAATTAGTTTAAAGAGAGAATTTTTTATGAGAGATATATTTTTTCTTGTTATATTTTATGTTTTTTCATGTTTTATTTGATGTATTGTTTTATTTTTTGAAAAATTGTTTGATTTTCTCTTAGTTATTAATGCATTTGTTAGTCGTTTGCATGTCAATTTTATGAATATACTATAAAAAATATTTTGTTTTTCAATGCTTATTTTTTAATATATTTAATAATTTTTTATGTAATATAATTTTAAGTTAAGTAATAAACCAACATAATTAATCAAATTAAAGATTTATAAACAATTATTATATTAATATATCCTTTATCCAATCAATATATATAGCAATTTGTTGTTAATAAATTAAATCATATCTTTTTTTGTCAATCCTAATGTTTTCCTTCCCCAATTGAATTCTTATATTATATTCTTACCATATTTAATACTATATAATATAAGTTCTTATTTTATTTGTAGCTAATAAAATTTATATTTAAATAGGAAATAATATAATCAATTAGATCAAATTTCCTTAAATATATTTTTGTCAATTTGTATACCTTATTTAGTATTATAATTTCTTATTTTGTCAAATGAAATTTAGATTTAAATAAAAAAATTAATATAACCAATCAAAATTAGTCATATTTATTGTTTCAACTAATAAAATTAAAATCTTTAAATGTATTATATTCTTAATATTTTTAATATATTCCTTATATTATACAATATAATTTTTTATTTTGTCAAATTAAATTTAAATTTAAATGAAAAATTAATATAACCAAAGTTAAATCATCTCTATTTTTTCAATTAATAAAATTAAAATCTTTCAAGATATTATCGTCAATCCATAAATTTAGTAGGAATATTTTTGACAATCTCAATATTCCCCCACTTTTACTTATGTTATATATTATAAATTAATTATAGACTAGTAGAAATATATAATGGAACATAATATTTAACAGATTTGATTTTCTAAGGATTTGAAATTTGCAACTAATTAATATATTAGTAATGCTATTTGAGCGGTTAATATACGTTATAACTTATAAGAGCAAATTGTAAGCGGTGATATCTAGAAAAAAAAAAAAAATTTATGCATAATTTTATAGAAAAAGTATATTAATGAATTTTGAATATATAGAAAAAAAATTAATACATAATTGGTTGGCATTGGCAAATTCATTAACGTAAATCCATAAAAATAAATTTTTGGGGATTTCCTTTCTACGTATGCATCCAAAGCAAGCTCTATAAATTCTATCTATTTCTCAAGTTAAAATGCAACAATGGATTTGTGTCCTAAATCAAGCAATTACCTTCTAGGTATTTTCTTTTCTATTATTCTGTCATTGACAAGGCTTGGAGAATGCACAAACACCATACAATACTCTGCAATAACCTGTCGGAAACACACCGCAGTTTTAACAGATTTTGGAGGAGTTGGTGATGGTAAAACATCAAATACAAAGGCTTTCCATTCAGCAATTGCTAATCTAAGCCAGTATGCATCAGATGGAGGAGCGCAGCTAATTGTACCACCAGGAAAATGGCTAACTGGGGCTTTTAATGTCACTAGTCATTTCACTCTTTATCTCCAAAAGGATGCAATTCTTCTTGCTTCTCAGGTAAAAATAATAATAAATTTTCTATTTTTCCTATGAGATGTTGCCGTTTTATTTATACCATATGGACAGGATGAAGCAGAATGGCCAGTTCTCGCTCCATTGCCTTCTTATGGGAGAGGAAGAGATGGACCTGGTGGAAGGTTTAGCAGTTTCATTTTTGGTACAAACCTCACGGATGTGGTGATTACAGGTAATTAATCTTTTTTTCTTGTATTTTTTGGAGTTAAATGAAATTTACTGATATATGATTATTATTTGTCTCATTAATTAGGTAATAATGGCACAATCGATGGACAAGGTGCAACTTGGTGGACCAAGTTCCGTAGTGGTCTACTGAAGATTACCAGGCCATATCTCATTGAGTTTTTATACTCTGATCAGATTCAAATATCCAATCTTACATTAATCAACTCTCCTTCTTGGAATGTTCATCCCACATATTCCAGGTTTCACCATTTCTGTGTAATTATGAGGGGATGAGAAGCTCTTCTTTTTTCTGCTACTGAAATTTGTGTATTTGAAATTTTGTAGTAATGTGCTGATCCAATGGTTGACTATTCTTGCACCAGTTGACTCCCCCAACACAGATGGAATCGATCCAGGTTTGTATGTTTAATTACATTTTAAAAGTTTTCCTACGAACCTTATTCTGAAAATTTCTTTTTTTCTTGTTGTTTCTAGACTCGTGCACGAATACTCGAATCGAAGATTGTTACATTGTGTCAGGAGATGATTGTATTGCAGTTAAAAGTGGGTGGGATCAGTACGGAATAAAATTTGGAGTGCCAACAAGGCAACTGATCATAAGAAGGTTGACCTGCATTTCCCCGGATAGTGCTACAATTGCTCTTGGCAGCGAAATGTCAGGCGGAATCCAGGACGTTAGAGCTGAAGATATTACAGCAATCAACACACAGTCTGGTGTCAGAATAAAAACTGCAATTGGAAGAGGAGGCTTTGTAAAAGACGTTTTTGTCAGAAAAATGAACTTTCAGACTATGAAGTATGTTTTCTGGATGACTGGATCCTATGGCTCACACCCTGACGAAGGATATGATCCAAAAGCATTGCCTAATATTACTCAAATAAATTACAACGACGTTGTGGCTAAGAACGTGACTTATACAGCTAGACTCGACGGAATAAAAAATGATCCTTTTACCGGAATTTGTATTTCTAATGCAGATATTACATTGACAGAAAAACCGAAGAAACTACAATGGAACTGCACTGACATTGCAGGAGTTACAAGCAATGTGACGACTAAAGCGTGTGATTTGTTGCCCGAGAAAAAGATCGACTGTCCTTTTCCTAAAGATACTCTTCCAATTGACAATATTAAGCTTCAAACATGCTCTCTGCCTTCAAGCAAATTGCTAGATTTATAGATTACATGTTAATTGTTCTTCTTCAAAGAAATAAATGAAATGGGTTTAATTTGGATTATTTTACTTAAGAGTCAGGATTTTGCTTATCAAAATTACATTCTTAGATATTGAATTACCGATGCATTTTAATTACAAATATCTAATTTAAATAATGCAATATAATTATGAAAATTATATAAGAGCTTGTTCACTGTTTATGGAATTTAATTTGAAATTTTAACTACTAACTATAAATAGGTGATATTTTGTTTATTTATATTGGATTTTTTTGGTACATGGAAAATTTTATTCATTTGGTCTTTAATTGATGTGCTTGATTTGGTAAGATACATAAACCCACCCGGTGTTTATACACTGAACTAATTAAGAAAGATTTTTTTTAATATTGCTGTTTTTTTTTTTTTATAACCAAAATATTATTATAATTGATTTAATGTATAGGTGAGTCATTTCAGTAAATTTACCGATATAAATATCAGCAAATTTTACGGGGAATTAATTATCCGCTGAGAATAAAAGGAGTTGGCCACAACAATACACCACCACTAATGGCATCCGCAGAGTATGTAAATGGGCCGGCATCCCAACCAATGCAAATTCGACTTAACCATTATTTTTAGCATTTTTGAGTTTTCCACTCTAAAAATAAAGCCGCCTTAATTAGCTATTTCCTTATATTTATCCCGTCTTGAAATTCTCCCATCTATTTAAGAACCAAGAAGTGGAAAAGAAAAAAACCAACAGAAATGAAAATGTCTTTGTGCTTAAAATTCAGTCTACTCAATGTAATTTCCTCCTCTTCTTTCCAATTATGCCACAAATCATTATTAACCGTAATTCTTTCCTAATTGTTACAATTTTATGCAGGTTTTTGAGATTATCTGTGTCATAATCCTAGTGGGATCATGTAGTTCCAGGATAGCAGAATGCAGAAATGTAATGGTTTTCGACAAGGATACATCAGTGGAATATCCTGCCATAAATTGCCGTAAGCACAGTGCATTTTTGACAGACTATGGAGGAGTTGGAGATGGAAAAACATTGAACACAAAGGCATTTCAAGATGCTATTGCCAATCTAAGTAAATATACTTCAGATGGAGGAGTAGAACTTATTGTACCACCAGGGAGATGGTTAACTGGAAGCTTCAATCTCACTAGCCATTTTACCCTTTTTCTCCATAAGGATGCCGTTCTTCTTGGTTCCCAGGTAATCAGTCGGTGTGAATTTTTATTTATTATTGTTTTTTTCTGTGTACATCAGAAAATCCTGAAATGGCAATCCTTATGTTGCGTATATTCCTATTAGGATCATCTGGTATATAACTTGTATGATCACATGTGCAGAATGAGGAAGACTGGCCTATAATTGCTCCATTACCTTCTTACGGGGTAGAAAAAGAATTTCCCGAGGGAAGGTTTGCGAGCCTCCTTTCTGGGATGAACCTCACCGATGTTGTAATTACTGGTAATGATCATGCAAATTATGCTTCTGGTTTCTATATAATTAAATATATACGTTTCGATTTTAAAGCTTTGTTTTTCTTTTTTTCCTTTTTACCATTAGGTAACAATGGCACAATTGATGGCCAAGGTGCTCCCTGGTGGGAAAAGTACAAAAAACGTGAAATTAAGGCAACCCGACCTTACCTGATTGAGCTTATGTATTCTAGTCAGCTCCAAATCACAAACATTACTTTCATCAATTCTCCATCTTGGCATATCCATCCTATTTATTGCAGGTTTGTCAATCTTTTTATTATCTGCAGTTTTTCAGAATATAATTGCATTACATATTCTAATATTCATCTATTGTGTTTTTCTGATGAAATTTGAAATGTGCAGTAATGTGTATATCAAACAGGTGACGATTCTAGCCCCAATAGAGGTGCCTAACACAGATGGGATTAACCCAGGTTGGTTTTCTTCACATTTATCTTTTCTCCTGTTATGGTAACTCTGAAGAGGAAGTATGTTATCAGGTTTGAGCAACTTCTGACAGCTTAGTTGTATCTACTGAGCTACTGAACTCATATTAGCTGAAACATAATCCTGCCTTTTCTTTTCAGATTCATGCTCAAATTGTCTGATAGAAGACTGTTACATCGTATCGGGAGATGACTGCATTGCAATTAAAAGTGGGTGGGATCAGTATGGACTTAAAGTTGCAATGCCCACAGAACACCTTGTTGTAAGAAGGTTAACCTGCATTTCCCCTGACAGTGCTACCATTGCCCTTGGTAGTGAAATGTCAGGCGGTATCCAGGATGTTAGAGTTGAAGATGTTATAGCAGTCGACACACAATCTGGTGTCAGAATCAAAACTGCAGCTGGAAGAGGAGGCTTTATAAAAGACATTTTTGTAAGAAGGATGACCATGAAAAACATGAAGTATGTTTTCTGGATGACAGGTGCTTATAAGTCACACCCAGATGATGGGTTTGATCCAAATGCACTAGCTGAGATTACAGGTATAAATTACAGTGACATTGTTGCAGATAATGTTACTATTACAGCAGCACTTGATGGATTTTCTAAGGCTCCCTTCTCTGGAATCTGCATTTCCAATGCGACTATAACATTGAGTGAAGATGCAAAAGAGCTGCAATGGAACTGCACTAATGTGAAGGGAGTTTCAAGTCATGTGACTCCTAAACCTTGCGATTCATTACCTGAACAAGACACCAAATGCACTTTCCCAGAAGATAAGCTGGCAATTGAAACGGTTAAGATGCAGACTTGTAAAGCTACTTCAATCTAATTAAAGTTTGTTATCACTGCTTGATGGTTGGCAGAATTATGATCAACAGTGTTTTAGTCCTTCAAAAAGGCAACAAATAAAAAGAACAAAAAAATAGCATATTTGTGCTGTTATTTAGCTTATTTAACCAACTATCATTGGAACAGATAACAAAAGCTTCCGTTGAACTCTTATGATTAATGTAATTGCAAATGACCATCAAATAAATGTATGGATATATATATTGAAATTATGACCTCTCTTCTTTGTCTCATTTTGACATCATTTTCTGATAGACATTACAGCTGCTTTCCCCTTCACGTGTATTAAATTCATCCTCAATTGATTTTGCAACAATCTGACTCTCCTGAGAGCAAATTCGATGAGATGAAGAGTCTCTCCTAAGCCGACGTTCGTGAATCTAAAATCATGATCATGAGAAATTATGTTAAGGTTTTCGTTAGGAAATAATAATCAAGACTTTATGTCCTTCTAAGTAGTTTCTTACATCACTTAGTAGTAAATCACGTGGCTCAAGCATGTGGATCACATCTCCCATCGTAGGCCTATGCTGTAAATCGGGATCAACACATCGAAGAGCGAGGCAGAGTATGCGTTTGAGATCCTTTGAATTCGGTATATCTGTCAATTTAGGATCTGCCACATACATGATTTTCTGGTTGGCAACCATGGATTTCAACCAGTCAATCAAATATATCTGCAAATGATGACTAATCTCTGTGTCAGAGGATATAAATATAAACAAACAAGGGTGTGAAAAAAGCATACAAGTGATTCAATCAGTATTTACTTGGGATTGATTGTGATCTACTGGTTTTCTTCCACATATGATCTCCATTACAAGTATTCCAAAACTATAAACATCGGTCTTCTCATTTAAAACTCCATTAGAAGCATATTCTTGAGATGAGTAACTGGAAGAATATACTATTGCAAGTTATTAGGTTTCACTTAACATAACTTAATTTGGCACATTGCCTTTGCAGTGAAAGATCATGAAACCGACCAGAAAAGCTTACCCAGAAAGACTAGTTGTTAAGTCATTTCCCTCGGTACCAAAAAGCTTAACAATTCCAAAATCAGAAATCTTAGGATTCCATTGGTGATCAAGCAGTACGTTGGTAGATTTTAGATTTAGATGAACAATCTTCGGTTCGATATCCTCATGAAGGTACGCTAATCTTTAGAAACAAATTCTTCAAACTGTATGAACATAGAATAAAAGAAATCGGATCTCATCAAGTAAGGCTCAGAATCAAATAACTCACCCTTTTGCTACTCCTTGGATAATGTTCATTCTTATACTCCATGTTAAGGGGCTGACTTGTTCTTGACATCCATGAAGCCATTGATGCAGATTACCATTATCCACATACTCATTCACAAGCATTCTAATAGAAAGAACAATTACTAATGAAATGAAAATTATATACATAAACACACACATTCAAGCAAAAGACGCAAAAATTAAATTCCACACCTGTAACCTCCTTCCGTACAATATCCAAGCAATTTGATTAAATTCTTGTGTCTAACATGTCCTATTAGCTCCACTTTATTCATAAAATCATCAACTTGAACACTGGTTGATTTACTCAGCTTCTTAGCAATGTGCGATTCTATTGAAATCAAATTATCCAATATTAATTAATGAAGCACAAAAATTATAAAGCATTATTACCTCTTACTGAAAAGTCTCTTTACTGCCACTCTCGTAGTATCCAACAAAATGCCACGATAAACACCACTAAACTCGCCGTTTCCGATCAAATTCTCATCAGAAAATCCATTAGTCACCACATCAATGTCCCTTAAAGAAAACCTATTTCCTCTCCACGCATCTGAAGCCATAAACGAATACCTAGCAACCGATTCCAAATCAGACACAAGATTACCACTTCTTTGAATTGTGATCATTCCACTAGCCTGAGGCGATACCACCACCGAACTATGGTGGTCGAGCTTAGCAATGTTCATCTCAATCTCCGATATTCGGCTCGACAATAGTCTCCTGTCTAGAGATGATGTATTATTACAAGTCCAATAGTTCTTGCGAGAAATTGCGTTCGGTAAACTGAAATGAGGTTTGGAGGATCTGGACTTTTGGCGACAAAGATAGATTATGCAGAGGAAAATGGTGATAAGGAAGAGAACAGTGAAGAGTATAGTGAAAGCAACTAGAATAACCCATAATCTAAGGCCGAACAGGGAGGTATGCCTGGAAAGATTTTTGTTAACAGACATGATTAGATATAGAGGGAGGTGAAAGGAGGTGCATGGAAATGGAGATGGAGGAGATTTCTAGCAGATGCAGAGAGGAATTTGAGCTTAGGCAGAACATCTTGGGGTTGTTTTAGTTTCAAATGTTTGACGTGCCAACTAACCAGCGGCAGTAGCGGGAAATCTGGGTATAATTTTGGCGTAGATAAGACCGTAGCTTGACACCAAATGAATCTAACAGTTAGTTGCCACTTGAAGAAATATTAGTTGTTGTGAATTGTTTGTTTTTATTAGCCATGAATCCCGCGTTTTGTGAAACAAAAGCTATTTGGCAAATTCTTCAATACGTATTAACCTTTTTTTCTTTTTTTTCCTGACTGGCTTTTTAAGGTTAAAATTCCATTCCATATACAGTTCATAACATAAAAAACTTTTTTTTTTTTAAATTCATTTCATATTTAACAAAAGAGATGTGGACTAATCAAATATGGTTTGATTGATTTTTTCACTTGCGTAAAAAATGAGAGATTTCTAATTCGATGAGTCCTGAGAAGTGTTGTATAGCCCCATGGCATGAGAGAGACTAAATTTTCAACAGTTTTAATAAAATTCAGTGAGAGAGAGAGAGGGAGAAAGAGCAAAAGCAAACTCAAGAACATTTCCAATCCATTGCACAGTGGTTCACTATACATTCTATTATTTCTTTGACATTATGCATATCATCCCGTCTTAACTCCTTGGTGCAAGCCAATGGCACATTCCAAGTATCTAACAACCAGCATGAACAAGTTCCCAAGGAATCAAGTGACTATCCTCCAATCCACCTGTCTCTCCTTCGTGTCAGAAAAAACTTCACGATCAAGTTCATTGCACATGAACAAGAAGATTTAAAATCCTCCATTGGATGTACCAGTTAGTCCATCAAAATCTTTTGTCGAGGAATGAGCTCATGGTCACCTTAACATTATAAGAAATTAGGTTTTCTGAGAAAGAAGAAAGAAGAGGAATCGAGAGGATTAGAGAGAAGAAGAGATAGGTCTGATTGTAATTCATTGATTACTGAAAATAGAGTTTGCAGCTCATATATAAACCTCAGCCTATGTGGCTTACACATCGGCACAATCAGCCACATAAGCAATTAACAGTTGACCCAACTTAATAGAGTTCCATACTTACAATATAAAGCCCAATACAATTCAGGAAATTGGTAATAACCAATACATTTATTTAATAACGACCCTAACATCTTTGTGGGCATAGATGATTATGGTATACAAAGCTGCTTAATCACTCCGATATCGACATGTTTGTTCGTCAGATGCAATTTGATTTCATAAAGCGTTGGCCATAGTTTTCCCGTAACTGCAAGCAAATATCGTAGAGATGTAATAAATCAAAACCCAAAAACAGCTACCGAAGTACGCAGTCTAATAACGACAATTCACGATATATGAAAAGAAAGGGTCAGATATACACTTATAGTACATGGTTAAACTACTGTAGCAACTTACCGAAAAGACGGTTGCTTTTGCTATCCCATGCTATTCCATTTAAAACATCAATGTTCTGGAAGGAATTGAAATTTTCATATACTTCGGGTTAATAGAGCAAAAAACAATATTCACGTTATATTTCATTAAAGGAAGGAAAGACAAACATAGATGTATAATTATTCACAAACACAAATAGACAGAGTCACAGAGGAAGGAAGTTTGATTAAAAATGCAGAGAAGCTTTAGCCAAGAATTTAATCACAAACATCATTTCCCGACAATATTCTAATTTTTCTACGAAGAAACATCTGTTATATCTGATTAAATGCTTACCGTATATCCAGCTGCTATCAATCCTTTCCTGTAAAAAACAAAAGCATGACTCCGTGAAACTAAGAATATGAAAAACAAAAAACAAAAAAGAAAAAAACAAAAACCTATTACTCTCAGGATCAGACTCGAGAAAAAAAGGATAATAAAAATATAGAGAGAAGGAAACTTTTAAACAACACCTTAAATTTTCAAGAAGAATCAATCCAACCACAGTCCCATCTTTAGGAGAGATCCTTACAATACAATCAGTCTACATAATGAGAACACAAACATTAGAAAGATATCAGATACATCAAAGAGAAAGACTTGCGTACACTGAATATATACACCTAAATAATATTGATTATAAATTTGTAACATGTAATGTGAGGGAAAAAGGGCATTGGATGTCTTTTTCTCTAGGGAAAAATTTGACATAAAAGTAATTTCAATAAACAGTTTTTAAAAATGCCATTCACCTATTGGTTGGGTGTATGAGAATCTCCCAGCATCAACTAGGTATATTAGAAAAGTTTATTCCATTTATAGCAAAGACTAGGGATAAAATGTTCTCTTCACCAAGACTGAGACTTGAAGATCTAGTTCTCTCTATGTTTGCACTAATTCTTTCCAGAAGCAAACTACCATGCCAATGTCTTCACTAAAATGCCTAGGAGTACCTATTTTTGGAAAATCATCAACCAATATCCAAAGCAAATGAAGTTTGAACAGTACCATATAAACATTAGCCCATACTTCGCCATTTACAAACTCTAGTTCATTGAGGAGGCGCACTTCATGATTTCTGTACTTGACAATGTGTTTTTCAGTTACTGCAACAAAACTAAACACATGAAGCAGCTTTTACACAACTATTTTTCTTTTATAAAAAAAAAAAAAAAAGAAGTGTTTTAAGTTTATAATTAACAAACAAGAGATATTATATATCAAGATCAAGCAGGTACAGGGGCCAAATTATGGAGGGATAGAAAAGTTAGAAGAGATGGTTAAACAAATACTATGCTATAATTATTCACCGAAAAAATTGAAGTTTATATCCACTGAAGTTGAAAGGAGTATAAATAAAACCCGGAAAAAACAACAAAAACAATGTAAGATAATACTAAGAAGAACAAGAATATCAAGGGAACTGGAACAAGGAATTATGAAAACTTCTGTATGAAAGAGAAACCATTAGATGTTCTTGGGTCAAACTGATACAATGTTGAAGTTCCATCGCTGCCAAACAAAACTTTTCCATCAGTTGCCAGTCCCCAACCATCATGCATCTGATGAGTAAATTTCTCGACCTGCACCAGGTGAGTAAAAATTAAATTGTTAACCCTCTGAAAACAATAGCTTTTGGCCACCTCAAAAGACCAATGCAAACAGACATTTTTACAGCCTACAGAATGGAAATAGCAAGTTGTATGGAAAACTAAAGATTGGTCCAGAATGCTCTTCGATGAGTAGGATGTGATAATAATTGCAAAAAATGGCAAAGTTTCAGGTTTGCGTAGTGAAAATTAAACCATCTCGGAATTAGAAAAAAAAAAAAAAAAAGAACTAGAGATGTTTTGGGGGATAAGGTGCTATTAAAACCAAACAAGATATTACAAACATCTAAGAAAGGAATGCTTAGATTAGAAAATAACTTAACAGCATAATAAATAAGCATGCATATATATTTGCAGAACCAGAAACAATGAGATACAAACTTTAGTTAAATCATCCCGGTCATATATGAAACCAGTATTCGTCAACAAAGTCACTTGGAACAACCTAAAAAAAAAAAAAACACCATATTAGCATAGTACATTTATTATGACCTTGGAAGAACCATATCTCAAAAACTAGTCATTAAGGTTAGAGAGCCCAAGTTCATATAAACCCACACTGAAATCCCAATTTCCGATGTGGAATCCAAGACAAGTAATATACCTTGTCTTGCAGCCAGGACCTTAAAAACATCAGTTCTATTACAGAACTGCATATGTAAAATCAATGAGGGAAGAAACCAGGACATGCAATCAAATCAACTAAAGCAATCATACTAAACCTAACACCAGTTGCAACTAATTGCAATTATTTTGGTAGCAAATCAAACACTGAGTACTAGAACAAGCACAAAAATCTATTTCAAAATAAAATTTCAATGAATTAATTCCATATTCTGAGGAGGTTCTTTGGACTTCAGAAATATCACTGTAATTTTCAGGGGAAAGGGAAACATGATTGTGTGATTATTCAAAAGAAAACAAAATTAACAAGAAAATTATCTGCTTTCAATTATCAGCTATATTTTCATATTTCTATTTTTCCTTCTGTCAATTTGACTGCTACTAGTTACTCACAAACACCATGTGATTCTCCCAAAACAAATATGCATTTGTTGGCAAACCAGGTACCAACATATGCAAAAACCTACGACTCAGGATACCACTGTCAGAAACGTTCTTCCAAAGAAAAAAGCCCATTCAATCCCACATCACCTCTGCAAACTTCTCAGGACTTTGGTATAACCCTTTAGCCCCTCTAATTTTGACTCCTAGGTTGTGATGTTCGGTCCAAATGGAGGCATGAGACAGGCTTCTGGTTGGTTGGGACTTGGGATGAGAGAATGGAAAAGATAAGAAGAAAATCTGTTAAGTTTATTTGCTTCAGTGGATTGATACACAAGAAGCAATGAAAAACTTCTTCCCATCCATCTGGGCTCATATTTGATTTCTGATTAATTCAGTCTGGTTAAAGTACCAAATTCAATGTAATTTAAGCAATCAATCATTTCACAATCAGTTTAACTGAAAATGCCAAGAACCAGTCTCCAAGTCATGAACCTTTCACCAAGAAGAGTTAGGCCTTCTCCAAAAAAAAGAGCTATTCATCTTTTGAAGAGCCAAAACCTGTAGATAAGAAACATCACGAGGTTTAAATACCTATCAAAAAGACAAAATAAATAAATAAAACCAATAGCTGCGGCCATAATCCAAATAAAAACAATTCTTAAAAGTGATTGGGAGACATCAAAACAATGAATTGGGAATTGGACAATTGAAAACAGATGAAAAGTCTTCAAGAAAATCTGAATGCTAGACTAGAGGCATATACCTTCCCGGAGTGAAGATCAACTCTCCGAACTGATGACTGAATTAACAAGAATAAGTAGAAAGTTAAGTGGGCAATTAAAAAATTACATAAAAAGGAAATGTGGTTTAAAAAAAAAAAAGACATCTTGCAAAATTTTTTAGAATCTCGCTTCGTGGAATGAAGTTTTATAACATGTCATGAAATTCATTTACAAATTCATCAGTCATATTTGAAATAAATTAAAATTTATTCAGAATTTTATATTTTTATTTTTATTAGTCATACTCGAGTCAAAGTCTATCAAGCTAGCAGACTATAAATTCAAAATGAACTGAACACTTGATACTCACCATTTCAAACATGAGAATTTAATTACCACATTATTAATATATGATTCTCTACCATTGGTGACTTTTTTTTTTCCATTTATTCTAAACGAACAATTAATTTTTTTTTTTTTTTTTTGAAAGCAAACCAACCTTGCCATATAGCCCAGTTGACTCAAATAATGTATCGTTTCCTGCGTAAAGAAGACCCTGAAAGCAAATTTAATTTGGTGTATTAATTCAATAGCCAAATAATTAATAATATTAATTCAAATATCAGTAACAAATAAAATTAAATACAAATCAATTTATATTTCCGTGCTGATCGTTCTTCAACAGATTATAAGAATAATCAAATTATAATATTCTTTTAAATTAATTTATACGATTGTTAATATTATATTATTCATTATAAAATTAACATCTATACTTAACGTGTTACGGTGTTCGTGTTAGATATTACTGTTACTATATCACGTCCAAGCAAGAAATGACTGGTGAGAGAGTTACCTGAGTGTAAGCGAAGGGATCGTGAGGAAACTCATTGAGCACTTCAATTGAATAAATTTTGGGGGACTGATCAACCGACTCTAATGTATTCCACATGATCGACGAAATACCCAAGAGAAAAACAATCAAGGCCATGGCTAACAGAATAATTAAAGGAAGCTCCTTGAGAGGGAAATGAGAAGTTGGAGAAGAGGCCGTGGAAACATCAGCACCGTGCTTGCCGTTATTAGACCATGGATGAAGTTGATCGATTTGACCAATGCGGAGGAAGTATGATACTGGAATACAAGAAAGGATCTTTTTACAATCACATGACGTAAAGTCTTGTCATGTAATTTTAGTGAATTAAAAAGTAATGGCACGTTGTTTTTTTTTTTTTTTTTTTTTTTTTTTTTTTTTTTTTTTTTTAATAGCAATGGCTCGGTTGTTAATATTTTATATTTTTTAATAACTTATACAATGTGATTATTTTAATATTTAAAAAGTAATTATTTTTTTAATTCAAGTAAAATTAATGTCCGCTTGAATCTACGCCTCGTCGTCATAGCAAGCGCCAGCTACAAGAAACTACCGCCTGGAAGTAAAGTTATTCCGGTATCCCTAGTCGTCTCTTTAAAAGTGACAATTCGCTTTTTGTCCCCGCAGTTAGAATACGTTGGAAAGATAAAGGATCGTCGTGCCTCTACAAACGACAACTCGTTTTTCGGCAGTTTACCAGAAAAACTAATAAATTTCCCGGAATACGGAATACCGTAAAATCACCTGCAATGGTGATAACGCAACTGATCTTGTCCAACAAGAGTATGGAAATCTGCCTACTTCTTGTCGTCATACTTGCAATGTCATCGTGCCACTTCAAATTTTTGCCATTTGAGTACTGAGATAGCACAAAGCAGGGCCATGTTTTAAAAAACAAAGGCTACGCAAATTACTGAGTAGGTACTTCTGCACTAGCATTTGAACTTATCAAAACAACTCAAAAAAAATTATTTGAAACATCGAGTAGCTTACAAAGGGCTTGACTCATTCATAATCCTACATTTTACCCATGATAACTGACTTGGACCAAACTCATCAGCTAATTTTTTTACAAAATAAAAATAATGGGGACCATATTGTTCTGTTCACAAACAAATTAATAGCTTATCGTACATTCTATGCATTATCCTATCTTATCTCCTTCATATAAGCCAATGGTTCATTCCAAACATCTTACAGGAGCAAACCAGTCCACAAAGAATAAGTGATTGTCGCTCTACAATCTATTTGCCTTTCCTGGATGTCAGCTGAACTTCACAAGAACAACTTTATCATACACGAGTAACATAGGCTGAAATCCTGTGTCAGAGTGATTGAACTAAAAATCACTGAGAGACATGTCAAAATCTTCAGGAACAGCTGATTATGGTAAACAAAGCTGGCTAATCACTCCGCTACGAACTTTTTTCTTTACAGGATGCAATTTGATCTCATAAAGCTTTGGCCATAATTTTCCAGTAACTGCAAGCAAATGTAACAGATAAAAAATAAAAAATCATATCCCAAAAAGACTTCAGATAGAAGTCCCAAGTCTAAGAAAAGTAGCCTTCTTTGCAGCATAATGTGAACATAATTCAGGTGTGTAAAATTGTATTGTATGATTTCAATCATCAACTGGATTAGGAGCTCCAAAGGTAGGCTAGCTTATGCAAATTCTCTTATCATTTCAAATACAAACTGGGTTCTTTAATGGAAAGACAAGTGAAAATATGACATGCATGCTGACATCTGTAATCAAGCATCTTGTTTAGGAAGAAGATGCTAAAAATTAAAATTCGAAGACCAAAAAGTTCCAGTTTCAGGTTCATGTCAGCAATGAATGGCAGGAAACAAATTAGAAACAGGCATACCATGGAGTGAGTGAAGTGTTTTGGAACAAGAACTGGGCAACAAACTCCATATAATTGAAATATAATTTGTTTGATTAAATTTGTTTCATGTTGCAATTGGTACTTGTACACATTTTTAAAAGAGAAAAGGATTCATATACACATGGTGATACAAGTGTAGAGCTTACCAAAAATGCGGTTGTCATTGCTATCCCATGCAATACCATTTAAAACATCAATGCCCTAAAATGGATTAAAAAAGGTAATGAGGGAAATAACCCCATTCATATTAACTACATTATAAAGAAAGGAAACAGAGAGAGCTAGATGGAAGTTAATGTGATTTGAATTGCATAAATTTCTAGTTGAGCCTTTGTTCCTCTCTCATCTGGCAACAAATCAATCAGGAGACATACCACATAGAAAAACTATTAGAAAAGGATAATGTTTCTCTCTCTCCCCCTCTCTCCCCCCCCCCCCCCCCCCCCCAAAAAAAAAAAAAAAATATATATATATATATATATATATATATATATATATGAAATGTAAGCTATAACTGAATGCTTACCCTGTGTCCAGCTGCTATCAATCCTTTTCTGTGAAATACAAACGAAAAACAGAATGATTCCATGCAATGCAAGCAACATGAAACAACAGTTAATAATATCATGATCAAATTAGTGGCAAAGATATGCTAATACAATATGAAGAGAAGACAAATGAGAAACAACACCTTAAGTTTTCAAGAAGAATCCATCCAAGCAGAGTGCCATCTTTGGGTGAGATCCTTGCTATGCAATCAGTCTACATAATGAGCACAAACATGAGAAAGATATCAGACACAGGCGTTAGCTAGCTATACTGGCAAACTCTTGTGCATTCTTATCAAAGATCTCCACACCAAAGTTGAGGGTCTAAGGAGGAGCCCCAGAGAGAGACAGAGAAATGTTACGGATAAAACATCTAGAATGTGAGAAGGGACAACTGGAGAATATTATCATAGTCACTATTAAGAGTCAAAAATAAATTTCAGATGACTCAAAGCATGCTTCTCCCTTGGTCTAGGGAATGGATGACCCTTGGAGCCATAAATTGCTTCTCCTGTAGAAGAAGAAAACTACCATGCCAATGCCCTCACAGTGAAGTGCCTAGAAGTGGCTATTATTGGAAAATCATCAAAAAGTATCCAGATGAGTGAAAGATACCTGCCAAACGTTGGCCCAAAGTTCACCATTTACAAACTCTAGTTCATTGAGGTACCGTACTTCACGATTTTCATATTTGATAATATGTTTTCCAATTACTGGATCAAACAAGACAAACAAAACAGCATTTACACACAGTTTCACGAAAAAAAAAAAAAAAAAAAAAAAAAAAAAAAAAAAAAAAAGAAAGCCAAAGTTCATAACCATCAAGTTTAACTAGGAACTAGCACAAAATGTGAAGGGATAAAACATTTAGCCAAAGATGCGTAAAGAAATATAATATTATAGTTATTTACTAACAGAATTGAAGCTATTATCTGCTGTAGTTGAAGCAACCATCAATAATATTAGGAAGAAACCGCCAAATCAAAGTAAAAATAATACTTATATAAGACCAAGAATATCGGAAGACGGAGGACCAGAGGAATTATGGAAAACATTTTGCGCACAATAGACACCTTTCAATGTCTGAGGGTCAAGCTTGTATAATGTTGAAGATCCATCACTGCCAAACAAGACTTTTCCATCAGTTGCCAGTCCCCAACCATCATGCATCTGATGAGAAAATTTCTCAACCTGCACCACGTAAAAATTAAATTATTACATTTGAAACAAAGAACTTTTCAACCACTCCAAAAAGGGATCAACTCAATCAAAGATAAGAAACCAAGGCAAAGTATGGAGAAACAGAATTGGTCAAGAGTGTACTCTTATGTGTAGAAGTATATCAAAATTGTAAAAGCCAGTAATTTTTCGAGACGGCAGGCATCATCAGAATCAAATTATTTTGGAGAAGTTAAAAATGCCATCTTTAGATGAGATATAACTTGACCGAAAAATAACATATGAAATAAATATATACACTCAAAAGAAGAATGGTGAAGTACAGACTTTGCTTAAATCATTTCGGTCATATATGAAACCAGTTTGTGTCAACCAAGTTACTTGGAACAGCCTACAAAAGAACATGAAAATTACTAAATTAGTATATTACTGTTTTTATGTATTTACACAGTGATGTATATAAATTAATTATTGAAGAAACCAAATGCATGCACTCAAAGCAACTAAATCCAATTATACTGAAGAAACCAAATGCATGCACTCAAAGCAACTAAATCCAATTATACTGAAGCAAAGCATATTGCTGATTAGCATTCAGTATATACCCATGCCCAGCAGTCTATTTGAAAACATAAGTTCAATAAATATATTATTCTGATGAGGTTACTTCAAATACTGAAGTAATTTTCAGGGGAGAAAGATACAAAATCATGCAATTATTCAAAAGAGAAATGAAAACATTGGTGCCCTATCATCAGCGACTTTTTTCATCTCTCTTTACCAGTGTCAATTGACCATTGCTACTGACAAGTACCTATATTTTTTTTACAGCATTTGCTGACAAACCAGTTCAGATCTGCACAGAACTTATGACTCAGGAATGCCATATTTGGCAAGCGCAAACATAGGACACACACCTACATTTGATTGGGGGGATGAAGGGGAGAAGATGGATAAGATAAGAGGAAAATTAGTTCTCCATTTGCTTGAGAAGAAAGATATCTAGAAAGCAAAGAGGAAATTTCCTCCATCTATCCAGGCAAAATTTGTATTCTGATTGTTTCATTCTGGTTAAAATATGAAGATTAAATAGCAACCAATCATGACTCAATCTGGTTAACTGGAGGTGCTAAATATAGAGAAACTCCTCCCGAAGAAGGTGAAAAACCTTCCAGTCACCAACATATTACTGTAAACCTAACTTTGCTGAAGCAACAAGAGAACCATAATGCAACCAAGTCACGAACCTTTGACCAAGAAGAGTTAGGCCTTCTCCAAAGTATGATTCATCCATCTTCTGCATAACTTCAACCTGTACATAACTTCTAACAGTTAAAAATACAAACAATTCTCAAATGAGATTGGGGAGCATCAGAACAAGGAATTGGGAATTTGAAAACACATGTGAAGTCTTGAAGAAAATTTGAACGCTAGAGACAATGTACCTTCCCAGACCGAAGAGCAACCCTCCTAACAGATGACTGAAAAAACAAAAACAAGTAGAAGGCTCAGTGATGAATTACCCGAAACTAAATGAGATTAAGATAATGTATGCTGCTTCAGAAAGCAGAGAATACCATGCATTTAAAGAGAAAGTAAACCTACCTCACCATAAAGGCCCGTTGACTCAAATATTGTATCATTTCCTGCATAAAGCAGCCCCTGAAAACATATTAGAAATGACGTTAATCCTCAATTAATAGACCATGTAATTCATGCACAACTGCACAAGGAATCAATAGGCTTCCAATAATAATAGGCAACGGCTTTCATCAATTTGTTAGTAAGATATAAAATCTAGGTCAAAAGAATAAAAATTTAAGTGAAAAATATGAAAACAAGCAAATGACCTATTCACAGATATTTACACTGATGAATTTAAAATATTAACTAATAAATGACGAGGAGACCAAATCACCAAACAAAATAGAGACTGAGATGAAATCGTTACCTGAGTGAAGGCGTTGGGATCGTGAGGGAACTCATTGAGCACTTGAATTGTATAGATTTTGGAGGACAGATCACCGGACGCTAAACTACTCCACATGATCGACGAAATGCCTATAAGAGTGATTATGCCGAAAGCCATAACTAATGGAACAAACCGGGGTAATTTCCTAAAAGTGAATTGAGAAATTTGAGAAGAGGGCATGGAAATGTCTGGTTTACAGATTGATCGCTTGCCTTGCCTCTTATTAAGCGATTTGGTCCCCATGATGATGAAGGGGAGGATTCATCGGGACTGGTTAAAAGGAAGAATGAGAGACTTGTGAAGAGAAAAATCAACAGGAAGGGTGCGGTGATTGGCTCTGGGCTTAGCTCACCTTCGTTAGTTGGCCTTGGTCAGCTAATTGGAGGAGTTGACTAACTTCTCCAACGAATGTAACGTAATTACCATGTCTACAACGTTATTCGGCCCATGGAGTTTGCTCCATGGCTGTTATTTTTTCTGGAGCACCGCCACCGTAACACTAGAACCTAGACAGAAGCACGTGACGGTGCTAACACGTGCGAAGTCCTCGTCAGCCAAAAACGGTTACCCAACCAAAAGAAAGAAAGAAAGAACATTCCAGACTTCATAACAGAGCAAAACCTTGCACTCAGAAAAAACAACACGAACCTTCCAGAGTTCCCAACGGAAACGGAAATTTTCCACTCAAGAGAAAAAAAAGGTAAACAGACGGCATGAAACGCTACCGTCTCAATCCGAAAACAACGATTATCAATCAATACAGCGTCGTTTCGTGGAAGAATCCAGAACCAGTCTCTTCTCTCTCTTTTCACGCTGACCAATTGGAGAAGAAGAACCTAGAACCCTGTAAATCTCTACTATATATACCTCCATGAAATGCCAATCTTGTCAGCTTAAAATCTTCTGCGATCATCTCGAAACGCTTTATCGGGCTCTGTCTCCAATCTTTCCTGCATTCTCTTGCGCTGTTGTGTGGTGTTGTGTGAAGTAGTGGGGAAGAATGGCAGATGTTCAGATGGCTGATGCAGAGACCTTTGCCTTCCAGGCTGAGATCAACCAGCTTTTGAGTTTGATTATCAATACTTTCTACAGCAACAAGGAGATTTTCCTTCGTGAGCTCATCAGCAATGCATCTGATGTAAGTAGTCTACATTTTGGCTTCACTGTGTTTATTGTTTGTTGTGTCTTTGAATTTTATTATTTATTCTAGTATGATATGTTGATGTTGTATGGTTGTTTTAATGGCGTGTAGGCTTTGGACAAGATAAGATTCGAGAGCTTGACAGACAAGAGCAAGCTCGATGCTCAACCAGAGCTTTTCATTAGGCTTGTTCCTGACAAGGCTAATAAGACCCTCTCTATTCTTGATAGTGGTATCGGCATGACCAAAGCAGGTAACAAAAAAAAAAAAATCCAATAAACTCTTTCAATCGGTCCTTTTGATTCTTCTGTTAGTGTTATGATTTATGAGCACACGACTTTCAAAATATAAGTGCATTATTTCTAGCAAGACAAGAAAATAAATGAATTGAAGGAATTGTATCTCTTCTTTGATACAAAGATGGTTTGGTCAAGGTTCTAGTCTCAGTTTCTTTCTTCTGGTAAGAGAATTTGGAAACTTCTGTGTGGATTAATCCTAAGTAGAAAATTTTAATTTCGACCAAATTTTTCTGATTAGCAGCAATGGATAGTTTGCTGCACTAATTGGCCGTTGTATTCTAGACTCGGTGCTTGATAAATGAATGCCGTTGGGGACTGTACTTACGTCACGTGTTTGCTTCTTTACTTGAACAGATTTGGTGAATAATTTGGGTACAATTGCAAGATCTGGAACCAAGGAATTTATGGAGGCATTGCAGGCTGGTGCTGATGTGAGTATGATTGGTCAATTCGGTGTTGGTTTCTACTCTGCTTATCTCGTGGCAGAGAAAGTCATTGTGACCACAAAGCACAATGACGATGAGCAATACATCTGGGAATCACAAGCCGGTGGTTCTTTTACTGTCACAAGGGACGTTAGTGGGGAGCAACTTGGTAGGGGTACTAAGATTACTCTTTTCCTCAAAGAGGACCAGGTATAGACTAGATTCTGTTTTTGGATCCTTTATTAATAGATAATTGGTTTCGCTCCTGAGTGTTACTGATCTGGTGTTTATCCATTGCTGCAGCTTGAATACTTGGAAGAGAGGAGAATTAAGGACCTTGTGAAGAAGCACTCTGAGTTCATCAGCTATCCTATCTACTTGTGGACTGAGAAAACAACTGAGAAAGAGATCAGTGACGATGAAGATGATGAACCCAAGAAGGAAGAAGAGGGAGATGTTGAGGATGTTGACGAGGAGAAGGAGACTAAATCCAAGAAGAAGAAGATTAAGGAAGTTTCACACGAGTGGCAGCTCATTAACAAGCAAAAGCCCATCTGGCTGCGCAAGCCAGAGGAGATAACCAAGGAGGAATATGCCTCCTTCTACAAGAGCTTGACCAATGACTGGGAAGACCATCTTGCCGTCAAGCATTTCTCTGTTGAGGGTCAGCTTGAATTCAAGGCTATCCTCTTTGTTCCAAAGAGGGCTCCATTTGATCTTTTTGACACCCGCAAAAAGTTGAACAACATCAAGCTTTACGTCAGGAGGGTCTTCATTATGGACAACTGTGAAGAACTCATTCCTGAGTACTTGAGTTTTGTAAAGGGTGTTGTTGATTCTGATGACCTACCTCTTAACATTTCTCGTGAGATGCTTCAGCAGAACAAGATCCTCAAGGTGATCAGGAAGAACCTTGTTAAAAAATGCATTGAGATGTTCAATGAGATAGCAGAGAACAAGGAAGACTACAACAAGTTCTATGAAGCCTTCTCGAAGAACTTGAAATTGGGTATACATGAGGACAGTCAGAACAGATCCAAACTGGCCGACCTTCTTCGATACCACTCGACCAAAAGTGGTGAGGAGCTGACAAGCTTGAAAGACTATGTTACCAGGATGAAAGAGGGCCAGAAGGATATTTACTATATTACTGGTGAAAGCAAGAAAGCAGTTGAGAACTCACCATTCCTAGAGCGGCTCAAGAAGAAGGGCTATGAAGTTCTATTCATGGTGGACGCCATAGACGAGTATGCGGTCGGCCAGTTGAAGGAATATGATGGAAAGAAGCTGGTTTCTGCCACGAAGGAAGGATTGAAGCTTGATGATGAAACTGAGGAAGAGAAGAAGAAAAGGGAGGAGAAAAAGAAATCCTTCGAGAACCTTTGCAAGACGATCAAGGACATTTTGGGAGACAAGGTTGAGAAGGTGGTGATCTCTGATAGAATTGTGGACTCTCCATGCTGTTTGGTGACTGGAGAGTATGGATGGACAGCTAACATGGAAAGGATCATGAAGGCTCAGGCATTGAGGGACAGCAGCATGAGCTCTTACATGTCCAGCAAGAAGACTATGGAAATAAACCCGGATAATGGTATTATGGAGGAATTGAGGAAGAGGGCCGAGGCTGACAAGAATGATAAATCTGTCAAGGACCTCGTGTGGCTGCTCTTTGAGACTGCCTTGCTGACCTCTGGCTTCAGCCTTGATGATCCGAACACGTTTGCTGCCAGGATTCACAGAATGTTGAAGCTTGGTCTTAGCATTGATGAGGATGAGACTGTTGGTGATGATGCTGACATGCCTGCCTTGGAGGAAGATGGTGCCGAAGAGAGCAAGATGGAGGAAGTCGACTAAGCTCTTATAAGCAAGAAAAGGAGCTTTCTAGTAGGCTTGCTTTTGCGGTCTGGTCTTATGAGTAGTGAGGGTCTGTGTCTGTGTTGATAACTTGATATGGTCCCTTAGTGTCATTTATCAGTCTCGTTTTCTGGGGTCTCTTTCTAAGGTCAGCTTTGTGTCCCTGAGAATGGATATTATGGTATGTTTCATCTGAAATCAATACAGTCAATGGTTTCTCTGGCAATGTCTGTTGTTTCTTTTCTCTGATCACGTTCAACTCATGGTGAGTACTTGAAAATTAGAACTGCTTATGTATATGCGACCTTGAGTTCGTCTTGAAACTGGTCTGTATGTTCTATAAATGGGCCACCAATGATTCGCCCCCTATTTGTGTTGTGACCTGCAAATTTGTCATCGAAGTCTCAGAAATTAATCCATGGAGGCTAAACCCACATAAATTCATGGAGGCTAAACCCGCATAAATAAAAGATAGAGGGTTTGTTATCTGAGAATCAAAAGGGGCAGTCCAACCCATAAGGGCGGTATACAATGTATTTTGGACATTGGATACCATCAGATTAGAGGGAAGAGTCGCGTGGAAAAGTCTGGAATCGGGATTAGTTGTGATCCCGCATGCGGCCAGCAGAGATATGTTCCTTGGGGAACTGCTAAAATACCGATGCTGGTGAAAAAAGTTTTGCTGAGCAATGACAACGAGGAGGAAGAAAAAATCTATAAACAAAATAGAATAGAATCGACATATTTTATTATTTTCTTTCGAAAGCATCATATATTCATAATTATATTTTTTCATAAAACTCAGAAGTAATAAATATTTACTTTAATATCTCAATATGGATTAACTATTTAAATAAATAAATAACGCAGGTAAACTTTTTCACCTTTTTTTTTTTTTTAAGATGCTTTGTTTTCAACAAATTATCCGACAGAATTTTTTATTACTTGTGACGTCAAAATAGAATCATATTTAATATTAATAAAAACTATATTAGGAAAAACATAAACAAAATTTACTATTTAAACCATATTAATAATTTTTCCTAATCTGTATAAAAATTGCAGCAAACCTAGTTTTCTAGGCTGGAACGAGTACTTATCTCTAACCCCACGGCTAACTCGCCAGTACAGAAAAAGCAAGAGAGGTAAGCAAGTAATTAAACCATTTTATCGATTACACCACAGAAAGCTTAAATCAAGTTATTTATAAATCTAGAATCCCAAAACAAGCTTGGTACTTATAATTTGAAGCTTACAAAAACACTACCATAAGGGCATCAAAACAAATCTTCCGCTTGCACTGCTACATAAGTAACACATAAATGGCAAAAATGCATGAAGACCTTTAAGCAAATCCAGAAGAACTAGTTTGAGCTGCCCCACCATAACCACCACCACCACCACGACCAAAGCCAGGCCTACCACCTGAGCCCTGTCCATTTTCAAAACATAACAAAATTACCAAACATAAGAAATACTGAACATGGTAGCATACAGTAGGAATATATCTAGAATACCGTAATATTGGGACATGACAATGTGTAACATAACATCTAATTCAAACATTCAAGTGATGTCATTCTAAGTTTGATGTTGATTCAATTCAATTCAACTCAATTTAGACTGAATTCGAAATCAAATTATTATAGGTATTTAACTCAATTCAAATCATTAATCCTCAAATAACTTCTCAATTAGAATTCACTTTAATCTATTTGAATGAATTTTAATTGAATTCCTGCCCATGGGTTTTCTCAAATGGACCTCTGAATAAAATGTAGATGACAAGTATAGATACAACAACCAAAAGAATAAAATAAAAGCAGCAACAGAAAAATAGAAAACGTAGAAGGGCCAAAAAGGATGAGGCATCCGACTATGAAAAGCTTGGCCAAGCCAAAAAAAAATGCATCAGAAAATTGGGAGAGGTTATAATCAGAGGCATAAAATACAGCTATTTTTCCAGCAAATTGATGTGGTATTCTTTCCAGCAATAGGCAGGAAAAAAAATGCACAAGAGAGAATAAGTCATGATGCAAAGAGTTGGTAATTGAACCCAAGGAGAACTCCAATGAAATAAGATGCATATAGTGAAACGGTATTGAAGTAAAATTACCCTAAACGATGGCTGGAAGTCCGCTGGAGCACCTCCCTTTTCACCACCAAAATCACCCCCTCGAGGGCCTCCACGGTACCCATCACGATCACCAAATCTTGGGCGGTCTCCATCAAAGCGAGGTGGGCCTCTACAGATTCAAATGAACAGAACACATAAATCACTTTGCAAACCATGAAGGGAAAAAAAAGAGCTAAATAACCTTTAAGAAACAAATGTTCAAATTCAAATTACCGGGGGCGATCACCAGGTGGGCCACCCATTGGCCGACCAGTGGGCCTTGCAGATTTCTTCAATGTAGCAGGAACAATTTCTGATGGAAGATTAAGGTAAGTCCTCAAAAACTCAATCCCATCATTTGTGAGGTACCAGTAGTAGTGCATCCATGCAAATGTCTCACGAACATACTCCTTGGACTTGAAACTCTGCATAAGCTTAATAACCTGCAGATTTGGGACATCGATATTTGGGTGTTTTGCAAGGTTGAAATCCTTCTTTGCGTAGCAAACTCCCTCTATAGATTCACAAAAAAATTGAAATCCAATTAATTCATGCCGGATTAGATGAAAATTTCAAAGCATTACACATCACCTCCCCCCAACCAAAAAAAATAAAAAGGAGCAATGTCCATCCAATTCCGCTTGAATTAAAATAGCACCTAGCTAAGTTCTCCCTTAGTTGAAAGCCAAAACCAAAAACAAATGAGAGATATTTCTTCGTCCGAAGCACATTTCCCAATAACCTATCAGTTAGAAAACAAAAAATGATGATCATTGCAAACCAATTTACAGACTCCGTTAAAATGTACTTAACACGAGCAATTAAGTGTTGTTAACAAATTTTTTGAAACTAAAATGAATAGAAAAAATCATTTGTAAATAAATTAGGTTGCAGCTTTAGTTCCTTGCATACTCGTTTTCTAAAAGTGATTGGAAAATTCTATAAATTTTTTTATGGGATTTAGAATTCTATAACTTCAAATCCATCAAGCTTCTAGAATTTTCAAATGAATATATATAATTAATAATTAGGTTTTTCATGAATTCAAAACCTTGCACAGAAACAAACAAACACGATAGCACTAGAATCTCCTTTTCCTTCATCTATTTTCTAGGTTACGTGAAGCGAACACCGAATAAAAATGAAAATAAATACTGAATAAAAACAAGTATAGGAGACATCTGCAAACCTTGAAAGAGATACTTGGAGATCTCCCTCCTGTTCTTCTCTGAAATAATCTGAAAACAGCACCAAAAATAGAAAAAGGTTTAAGTGACCATCCAAACAAGCCTGTTAATGGATATACTAGGAGATAGACGGAAAGAGAGAGTCACCATGATTGATAGCCGTTGGCTAGGAAAACCCTTGTTTTTGCAATTGCTGCAGAGAAGCAAGGAAGCTGGCGTTCAGGGTTTGGAAACCCTAGAGGCTCAACGATGATTCTATATATGGAACTATGTGGGCCGGATAAAACGGGCAACCCGGATTCTATTTGAATTGATTTTTCCGAATGGGCTTTGCAAAGAAAATGCAGTTAGCGTTGGGCCGCTCACAGTTCAAAACGTCCTTTATTAATCGACTTTTTAATATTCTCTCTCTTTTCCGAGATATTTTGCTTATATTAAAATTGATAAATTCTCTCTCTTTTATTCAAGTTAATACAATTTTTCTTTATTTTTAATATTTTATGATCTTTTATTAATTAAATAAATACTTTTTCAATTACATATTTACTCATCCAACAAACAATGATTGCTTAATTATTTTCAGATTTTCCATAAATATTATTACCTTTATATCAAAATATAAATCGTTTTAGAATAATTATTTTATTCCTCTACAATAATTTTAGTTTATAATAACTCTTATGTGCTATCACGAATGCTCAATTAGTCTTTCTAAGCCGATGGCATATTCATTATTTCACGAGACTATCAATAAAATCTAAAAATACAACAAATCTAATGGCTAGTAAAAAATAAATTAAAACAATATAATGTGAATATTCGAAGATAAGCATTGAAAAATAGCCAGAAAAAAAAAATGTCTCGAGGAAAATACGACCTAGGCACTCGTCCTTTTAATTGCTAAAGAAGTGTTTGGTTTGGTTTCATTAGAGGCCAGCATTTTCATTTCATTACAGTCAAAGATGATCAAAATGCGGATTTTGTCATTGGTTATACAATTATGCGCAATTGCATCTCCTGCATTGTTGAGTAATTTCTTGCTATACAAGATATTTTGTATTTCGCTTTCTACGTGCTAAATTTAGGAGGTCTATCATTCACCCATCAATTTCCTTTTTTGCCGCGCCATTCCTTTAGTGCAAGAGTTATATTACAATATACGCTCAGACACTGCTGTAATTGAAACAGACTTATATAATTACAATTTTAAAAGCAAATTACATTGAAGTTATAAATTTAAAGACAAATTACATTAAAGTCCATTACAGGCAGCAATAACCATAAGAGGCATATATCAATTAGCTCCATAAAGCAAGCTATTTAATCTCAATATGTATATCTATTCAGCAATTTAATTTTATCCTAAAATATTTATCTTGCAGTACAAAAAAAACAAAAAAAAAAAAAATCAGTTGACTTGTCCCTCAAAATCATGTCATTTAGGTGTACGTGTCTTACCATGCAAATCAATAAATTTAGGAGCACATGGTGGATGCGACGATCATATTATTCTTTTTCATTCAAATATCAAATAAAAATCTGCCACGTCAGGAAAGAGAAATCAATCGTAAGTTGCAGAGTAAACGGTCCTGATCTAAGATGAAGCCTTCCGCATTTGATTATAGTTCCTTATGGGAAAATAAATCAACTTAAAACACCCTATATATACCCCGTCTGTGTCTGTCTCAACTCGCCATAACACAGCACAAAGGAAATGCTGGTCCCTGGACTACAAGGCTGATTCTCTCTTTATGTGCACTGTCACGCTACTTTTCCTTCATTTTCTCTGCTTCCAAACGGATATTGCACATAGAAGCCCTGCAACTTTGTCCAGAAAAGTTTCTCTTAGGAAACATTGAAAGCTCGCCTGTAAAGAGTCTGATTAGAGCTTTATTTTCCCGTTGATTCGTATAATTCGGATTTCGAGAGCATAGCAAGAAAATGATTCAGTGTCTTTATAGATAACTATATCCTTAGGGTTTTATAATACTCGGATTCTAGAAAGCACAACTATCCACGGTATATACACTGTTTGATGGGCGATCGTTTGATTTTTTCATGAAAACAAGTTAAGCCGTCTATTTTTAGGATTTTTAGAATTGAAGGGGAAGTTGTATTGATATTACTACTATTTTTTTTCTTTTTTCGGTGAAGAAAATGAGTACAGATTCTGAAATTGAATGTTCATTGCCGAAATCAAGTTCAGATGACAATAAAGCTCGAGAATCCTACAGGTAATTCTCTAATTTGATGTTATTATAGTTTTTTCAAGCTTCAAAACCTGTTATTATGTTTCAGTTAATTGTTTACGTTACTTAACAGTTAACTGTGTTTGGTTGCTGAGAAAATGAAAGGAAAAAAGTGGAAATCGACTCGTTTCTGATTTCTAGCTATTAGTGTTTTGTTGTTTTGCAAACTATTTGAAATCAAACAGTAGATCGTTTGTATCATTGCATATTTGTCATAGATGAAGATATTTATATCTGTTTTGTTGTACAGGGAGTCAAAATTTTCGTATAGGAGAGAATTTCTTTTATCGTTTTCTCAGTTGGATGGATGTAAGAAGATACCAATCGGACTTGATTCATCGATTTTTAGGTAAAGATATGTTATAATTGCTCACCTTTTGTTCTTCTGGTGCTAAGATCACATTATTGTTCTTTTGCAGCACTGTTATTCTAAAGTTTATTTTTCTTCTCATAATTATTTATTTATATTTTAAATTTTGGAAACAGTGAACTCAAAGATGCTGCTACTGGTTCACCATCACAGTCCTATAGTGATTCAGGTATTTAATCAAACGCAAAATTTTCTGATTGTTTCTGCTTCAAAAGATATTTATCTCCAAATGTATATGTTTAATTTCAACTTTACCATTTACCATTTACCATTTAATTTATTATTTCTAACATAAAAATACAAAATATCAATAAGATATTTTCTCATTACAAATGATTTCAGTCTCTTATAGGAGAAAAGGGCGTTTACTTACTATCAGGGAGATGTGGTAGAAAATATTGGTTAGGTAGAAAAATAACTCGGCCCTTGTTGAAAGTGAAGTATATCAATGAGACTACTGCTTCCAAATTAATGCAGCCTCAAATGCTCCAATTGAGTGATGTTGAACCACCTGATTGTAATGCAGATTCTGGTAGGTGGGACCGCAACCTATCTCAACATTTGCAGCAGAATCCTGAAAATGGAGTTTTGGGAAAGGATGGTTTTCTAAGAGAGCCTGGACCTATTGCTGGGGTTTCTGTTGTGAAGGTTCAAGGTAGCAGTTATATACTCAACAGAAGTGATCTCAATAGTGCTTCTACTGGTTTACCACAGCCTTCTAGTCATTTAGGCTTGTGCTTAAAGACTTTGACATATTATGTTATCAAATATTTCTGTCTCTATTAATATTGATCTCTCAATGATCTTTTAGTCTTTGTTTCTGTCATTTAATCTCTTATAGAAAAATCAGAAAATCTGAAGGTATTAGTGAATTTGAAGCCATTTTAGTAGGATTAATTAATTAGTTTGGTTCAAAGGGGAATTCTACATTGATCTATATTTATGGTAGAAACAGAAAGGACTGCATTTAGTTTAAGACTGACTAATATATTTCTAATACTGGCTCCTGCTATATTGTTTTCCATGTGAAGCTCTCATCTCCTCTTGCAGTATTTCTCTATGATTATCCATGATGGGTTTTTATTAAGTTTATGGTATCAGATAGAGCTCTCTAAAACCCACGCCCTGAGGGAATGTGGGGACTGGAAGAGGTGTATTGACTTCCCATCCCTGTCTTTTTCATGCTCAATGCTCTGCTTTCAATTGTTTAATCGTAGTGTAATTGAAATGAAAAATGGAGTTTCCTTGGTTTCATCTGGCTTTTCTCGTGGATTTGTGAAATTGAGCCATCTTGTTAAACACAGACTCTGGCAGACGCAATGGAAACTTAACTCAACAATCACAGCAGAATCTTAATTATGGAATTTTGGGAAGGAGTGGTCTTCTAAGAGAGGCTGGACGCCTGGCTGAGGTTTCTGCTCCAACGGTTCTAAGCAATCGTCATCATCTTCTCAATAGAAGTCCTACGCCATATCGGCCTCCACACTTCTATAAGGTGCAGTTGGTGCTTTGTAAATTTGGTGCTAATGTAACGTAGCATAACATTCAACTGCTTTAACTGATCTCTACCATTATGGGCATGCCGCCAAACACTAATTACATCTTTGCCATCTAAGCAGTGTTGTAAATTGAAAAAGTAATAAAAGAATGGCATCCTTGTCTTTCAGATGAATCTTTCAAGCAAAGAGAGTAAAGATTTGTATAATTCCGAATGTCCAAGTCTGGAGAGACAAGAAGAGGAAAGAAAGCCAAGAGGTAAATTCTCCGGCCTATGCTTTTCCATGGATTTTATGCTTTGGGTGATCTTTGTAATATCAGTCCATATAGATGTATCAAGTCTTAAAAGCGCTCAGATGAAAAAACTTTTCCTAGATTCAATTGAGTTGCTGAGGAAGGAACATAAAGCTATTGAAAGGAAACAAAAAGAAGTTTCAGATGAGCACAAAGAAAATTTGGACCCATGTATTGCTACGCACCCTGAGGACTCCAGAAGTCATAAGAGGAGTTCTAATGGAAGCAATCCATCAAAGGAATGTCTGGTGTCGTCTCTTTCAAATGATGCTTGGTGTTTTTCTTCCATACAAGATTCTGCATGCATAGGAACACTATCACCTGCTTTTGCGAGCATGTCCCTGTACAAGGGCATTGAAACACAATCCTTGAACCATTCTCCCAGGCGAGAGGTAATTGGTGACATTTGTTCAAAATTCCAGATGCAAATTTATCCCCACCACAACTCTGTTAGCCATTTCTTTCCTTCTAACGCATGTTGTTCTTTGTTGAGTTTTTAAACATAAATTAGACTTGTTATAGCTAATGCATGGTCCGCATACTATTGTTGTCACTGATTCATGTTCGTATCATAGTGTCACAAGTGGAAAAGTAAAAGCAGTTCGTCTTCTGTGGCAAGTCATAGCTCATAATTAGTGACTAGAACGCAACTCAATTTAGCATCAATTCTCAATTTGGTAATTTTAAGATACTTTATTCCTGCTGCTAATATTTGAAGCAAAACAAGAATAGAACAGATTAAAATCAAATTTTCCATGCCTTTGTGTCTGAAACTGTAAGGAACTTCTTATTGCTAAGTACCTCATTTCGAACTATAGCTGTTCTTGTGAAGTTGGTTTATGTTTTGAAGAATCACTGTAAGATTATATCTCCCTTGAATGAAAGTCATCTTGCCAGCTTAATCATAATTCTGCTTCATCACTGTAACACTTGAAGTTCTGACTGCTTATCACTTTCTATAGATTACCTACATACTGATATGATCTGACACCCAGTGGATTTACTGTCTGTGCAGCATTATGATGTTAAGGTGGATTGGGCAGAGAGGTCCGCGTTATCCTCTTCCTACTTAGTTGATAAGTTTACTGAAGAAGGTATTTTCCATGAATATAACAATACCAGATTCAAGCCATTTCTTGTTTTTTGCCTTTTTTTTTTTAATGAAGTTTCCTGCAAGTTTCCAAATTGTGTAGTAAATTATAGGGGAATCTAAACTTAACTACTTTTCCACATTCACTAGAGAAAAAGCCAGCAGATGGTATCTCGAAAAGAATGGAGAGTGATGAATCTGAAATTGCTGAGGAGCAAGAGTATACTAGTTTACTTGCTCAAATAAATAGAGTTGCACAGAAGATGTTGGTATCTACCACCCATTCTGCCGATGAGATCTATGAGCTGATGAGTGCTGATACAGCGAAGATGCCTCCAGGTGTTTATATGTGCGAGGAAATTAAACAATCCATTAGATCAGAGGCCAGTAACAACCAGCTACCTCAGCATCGAGGCATACAATATTGTTATGTAGAGAACAGCCAATCAAATACTGCTGCTACTCCTGGGGCATCTCAGCTCCTTCTTGATTTGTTAAGGAAGAGTACAAATGCAATAGATCTGGCAGGAGTACTTTCAAAGCTAAACATTTCTAATTCGAAAACCAATGTAAACTTGTTCAGGAACCCTTCTTGTGAACCAATACATGGAGCAGGTTCCAAAAAAGAGTTGAAGTCAAGTGAATTAGGGGTTAGTCTAAAAGGATCTGCTGCTGCGGTTATTAAATATGATCGCGGTAACCTCACATTTCCAGCTGAGGGTAACGCAAGTCCTTTGCCAGCGAACAAATTCATCAGAACCAATCATGAAACTGCTACGACTTTTGGTGATGTTGACAGCAAAGTAGGCTTGGATTTCCGAAGTGAACGAGAATTAGAGCTAAAACCTGTTATTGAATTGGACGAGAAAGGCGATTCAATTGATGAAATCTGTTGGCCTGATGAAGACAGTTTGATCACATTGGATGACCTAATATTTCCAATTGAATCAATTTTAATGGGTGAGGGGAATTCAACTGAAACCAATTCATTTTCCCCAGGAACACCAGGTGAAAGTGCTCAAAAGCCAGCTGCTTTTGAAGTCAACTTACCTGATGAAAGAACTTCTAGCAGTTTGAGAAACACAAGGCCATCTTACCCACAGTATTCTTGTAAGAATCTAGGGCAAGCCTTCTTCCACCGATCTGATGTCTGGTCCTCAGATTCAAAGACCTATTATAATCCTCCTATAAATGTGCTTCCACATCTCCATCCTATGTCTAACACAAGGTTTGATAATTCTGTTACGCGTCCTGTTTCGCAGCAGAAACTAATTCCTGGTGAATTTCCTATTGGTGCACCATATGATCGTCCCATCAACGAACTGATTAGTCATCCTAATTGGCTTAGCCAAACACAAAATTTTACCCTCAACCATCAGCAACATATCCATGGAGGATTTGATACGCAATATCCTGGTAAAGCACAAGCCACTTCTATTATTCAGCTCTTTGCTTTTTATCTTCTGAGCAATTGAATTACTTTTGTTCTTTGAATATGCTTCGATGATTTGAAAGCCAATTTTGGATAATTACGATTCAATTCTATTGTCATCTGTCGTTAGGTCGTAATGGACTCTGGCGAAGATAGTAAACATGCAAAGAAGCAACCTCGCAAGCCATGGTCAAGAAGTGCTGGACAATTTGGCACTGACTAGTTATCGAATAATGTTTTCCTCATAGGTCTAAACTACTTTTATAAAATGCTCAAAAGGATACCGTTGTTCCAAGGACTTCTGTCAGGACTAGAATGCTTAGCAGATGTTATTCTATTTTTACACGTGTGCATATGTTTACTGTTTAGATTCAATCCAGATTATTAAAAGATACAGTGGATTGTCTTACCCTTCGGCTTTCACGACAAAATTGACATGGGGCTGAAAAGTGGAACTTTTAACTGCTCTATGCTAGAATGTTGTGCATACAACAATATATTCTCATCTGGCTGCCTTCTTTTGTTTTTTTTTTTTTTTTTTTTACACTTAAGTTTCTGGAGCTGTTCAATGTCAGTTTTGGTTAATAGGATAACTAGAAGTCAGGTATCTCTCTCTACCTGTATTCTTCATATTTTAATTGGGTTATGAGAATTGAACTTTCTGTCTACCATAACGAGTCAAGAGTATATTCGTGTTCAAAAGTTCAAGCCAGCCATTCTCCAAGCAGCTAATGAATTAATTTGGTCATTTTAAAAAGTCATTCCGAGTTCCCAGCGATATCCCTCTTAATTTGCAAACTAATAAGTCACTCTTCAGATGGAGAAACTTATTTGAGATGATCTTTGACAAAGATTCTCCAGTCCAAAAATTTTTTAAGCACCATAATTAAGACAGTGAGGGAATAAAACGAAAATTATTAGAATAGGATCATCGGAGGACGGAAGCTCTTCAATCAAAAGACATGCAGCATTCTGGACAATTCAGGTATTGCATGCAACTTATTAAAGTCCATTCCCTGCATATATTTTCATGTCTTGCAACCGGATGAAATTACAGGATTCTCAGAAGACATAAACAACTTCAATTGCAAAAGATCACATAGCTTACATAAAGTAGAGTTGACTAGGAATTATTTGAAAGTCAAAACTTGAATACAGAGATTCAGCACTGTACAGGGGAAAACTTTTATAACTGCATTACTATACACTCCCCAAGTACTAAATATCTATTTCCTCTTCCTTTTATATCTTTTCGATATATACATGGGACTGGAATGATAGAAGTTACCTACAACTGATGGCGTAACCAACAGAGGCAAACTAATAACAAAACAAATTGGAGCACATGCCTTTAATAGCTGGCATTTGAAGCTACCTGTAGCTTTTGTCCGGACAGAACATAGAATTCAAAGATAGTCAGTATCATAATATTTCCACAACAAACTCAATGGAGGTTCAGGAACATCCAACAGTGGAGATTTATCAGTTGGTCCCACTACTTACCCAAATTAAGCAACACTCTTTTGTATGTCATCTTTAAGGGTTTTGTTTGGACCAATTGCTTGTGTATCAATCTCATATGCAGAAAGCAACCGTCTCTGTATTATCAATATCACAAAGCATGTCAAAACTCCAAATTGGATAGATGGATTAGCTACTATGACAAATTGAAAAGACAAATGATTTTCTTGGACAAGAGACACAAGTGGCAGCAATGTGTCTCAGGCACTTCGAAATGTCAACTGGTCAGCATTCCAACTGCAATTGGGTTCAAAGTGGCTGAAGAGAGCACCAAATGCATAGGTGAGACTTACTAACTAGTAACTTGTGCTAACATTTTTTCATTTTTGGCCATAGTTCACAACTTATTATATCAGGTTCTCCAAGATCCAATGCATATTACATAAATAAAAACTCTCTTTCTCCATCACAAATAAAGACAGAAATTGAGCAACTAAAGTATATGACATATAATAAAAATAAGATAGTATTTTGTTTCATTGAACACAACATGATGTTTGTAAGGAGATTGTTTTATATTTAGATGAGAAAGAGTGGCTAATGTGCACACAATAAGCTGATAACACAGCAACAACAAAGAACTAAGAAGAAACACCACTTACATGATCCTCAAAATCAGGGCTGGTCAGATTGATAGAGAGGTTTCTCATCAACAAAAGCACCTGAAGAGAAACCAAAAACATGTAACATATAAGTTGTTAACATTGTGGACAAATATGCTATAAGTTATAAATGCTTAACTTGGAGTCTTAGACCAGGAACCAACTTTACTAATGAAGTACTATGTCATACTAATGTACATGAGCACCTATAAGAAAGAGGGAGGGAGTATCAGTTCGAAGTAAAAAACACACCGTCTCAACATCTATAGGATCCATCTTTTTTAGTCTCTGCAGATGACCAGTAGCATTTGGATCAAAGACACTGCCAATAAAGCCGTAAACTTGAGCAAAGTCAGGCAGAACTGCAAATAAAATGGCAGTATGAGTACTAACACGTACTTGAGCAGAATGAAATACAAAACATAACTCACAGCTTGTGTAAACCAAAAGTCATTACATGCACATTTGCAGACACAAGTGGGATGCGTAGATTTTAGAGATTTGTCGCAACTACATTATGATTTAGCTCTTAAGTTTTCAAAGAAAAAAATATATTTCCAGTGAATTTAAGACTTCTATTCAGATATTCCAACCATTTATCAACATTACAAAGAAAATTAATATGAAGGGAAAACCTCACCTCTCAATGGATGGCCATGATTCCCCAACTCAGGGGCTTTTTCAACAATTGGTTTCGTTCTAGGAGTACTCTCAGTGCTACTGCAACAATTATTTGTCACTAGTGGCCCTGAAAAGCACATATAACATGAAAAAAATGAAACCAGAGAAATAATTTTGCCAAAGAGGCATCAGCTATATATATAAGAGACGGTTATGAACCTTTTTTTTGATTTGATAAACTAGCTGCTGACATATTATTTGTCCAAGAACCTGCCACAGCAGCAGTTATAGGGCTCAGAGGCATTGAAGTGGATTCAGGCCTTCTAACAAATCCAGTTTCAAGGAGAGGAGATGATGATTGAAAGGATCCAGAAGGTTGCGAGGTCGTTGGGGCTGTGAAGATTGACAGACACAATATGGAGTTACATTGGCTATCTGATTACAATACTAGAATTGCTAAACATACTTACTAAAAAAAAAAAAAAAAAAAAAAAAAAGCCATTCTCACCATTTTTCATGGCTTTCTGAGGATATGGATGAGCAGCCTTTCTTTTAGGCCTAGGAGGAGGCAGATGTTCATTAGTTCCATTCTTCTGAACCTTTAGAAAATACTTCTGTGCATGACTACGTATCTGCAAAATATAGCTTTGAATTTGGTGTTTTTTGATATTTGAGAATTGCAAAAAAAAACAAGAGGAGTTGATGCAGAAGTAAAATGATATAAATCATGTCAATTTAACAAATAAATCATATTTGTTAAGAAAATCACCAAACAACTACACTGAAATACATTTATAAGAGACTATCCCTTTTTGAGTTGATGTAAATTATCCAAAATGACATCGAGTGAAGTAACATTATTGGTTACACAAACATCAAACTACCAACAGAAAATGTACAAATAATCACACAACAGAAACTGCCAAAACATGAGAGTAAAGAGAGTGAGAGGCAAGACCAGAATACTGGATCTTTCACAAAAAGAGTGACAATACAATACAAGAGGCAACAATGATTAGTAAGTATTCACATTTTTGAAGGATAGTTAAAACTATAAAATTTTCTTCGCATACCTGAATAACTGTTTTTGACCCAACAAATGCTTCAATCTTTTTCCAGTCACGATCAAAGCTGAATAAGATCAATGTAAGCATCATGACAATATGCATATAAAAAATGTGATAAAAATGAAATTAAGAAGCATATATTAATTTTATGTTAGAAACTTTCATTAGCCAGCTCATCTGTCAGCCAGTTTTTTACTTCTAGCAAAACCTAGAAATGAAATTGCGAAGTTAGAAAGAACTACAAAAAAAAAACTTACAGTTACAGTAGCAAGCAGTTAATGAAAGGCATAGCCAAATCTATTTACTGAATCAAATCCAGAACACAGAATATTGAAACTATTTAACTGCCGAAAGAGATATAACCCCACTATACTTATAAGCTCAATTCAGCTGCATTTTTTAGACTAACTTTTCTCTTCCTCCAGTTTAAGCTCGATAGTCTTGAGCTACTCGTGAAATTCAAGTACGTTTCAAGCAACATTGGACTAAATTGACTAGCTACCTCATTTGACAGCCTAAATTCACACGTAAATGTGTATATATCTAAGCATATTAAATACAGGGAACAAACCCTAATTGGAATTGAAGCAGAACAAATTTTGATAAATTAAGAAAAATGAGAAGTAATTTACAGCTGGAGAGCTTCGAGGAACTTGTCGTGTTCAGGTTCAGTCCAGCTTTCTCTGGACTTAGTGATGGTGTAGGGTTTGCGGATCTTCTTAGACGGATCCTCCGATGAAGACGTGGTGGATGCAGTGGTAGGAGCTGTGGCGAAGGGTCCTAGACCGGGTAAGGCCATTCCGTTTGGATCCAGGAAGAATCCCTCTGGCGGGTTCGGATTTTTAGAGACCATGCGATAACGAGATTTGGGGTTTTAGCTTTGAATTAACGGAGAAATGGGGCTTTTGTGAGGACACGAGGGGTTCTTATATGAAGCATAAAGATAGAATTCGATACTTTGCGCCTTTGGGTCAGTACGGATGAGTGGCGTATAAGAATATGCCACGTTATCGCAGCCCGCAATTTTCAATCCCTTACGCTTAATTATTACGTACTAATCCTAAAACAATACTATATAGTTCATATTTAATTTAAAATATTCAAATAAATTGTTAATTTTTCTATTTTAATTAATGAGTGAAACAACAACTAAACCTTATTTTCTATTTAGTTAAAACATAAAAGTCAATACGTTAAAAATGCATTTTATTAATAATACCTCCTAAACTTACATTAATCATCTTATTAAAAAGATTTTTATTAATTTTCTATCAATTTCTTCTTCTTCTTCTTCTTATTATTATTATTATTATAAGATGGATACTATTAAAATTTTTTTAAAAAAATTAGCTTCTACGATGTGAATTAATTATCTTTTATTTTCTACGAGTATTTTAGTATATTTTATAAAGGTTAAGCCAATCCACATGGGCTGTGAATTAAATTTATTTTAGCATGATTTAAGGTTCATACTTTGATACTTCTCATGGTGAGGAGGTAGAGGTAGTGTCAGTGGTGTCGGGGGCAGCTGATTTTACTGGGATAAATCAGACGTGAGTCGGTTAATAAAGCAGAAAAGGAAAGGAGGAGATAGCCAGATAGGGCTCCTCAGAAGGTATGACACGTGGCGAACGACAACTAGATGATTGTAAGAGATGTATGGGACCGAAGGTGTACCGGGGTACTGAGTGGCTGACGATGAACACACATAGGATAGGAGAAGATATTTAATGTGGGTCCTACTAAAATTGCACCATGGAAAGTGCCCTGTCCTTCTCTTTTTCCATGATATTTTGCTTTGTATCCATCTCCAATTCTCCTTTCTCCGGCCATGTTTCAACATTTTTACAAATGCGTTATGCACTTTCATTGATGCCCTAAATTTAAAATTAATGATTATGAACAACTTCCAAACCTAGCTGATGGATAAGTCGTTCTAAATGGCCTAATGTATATTTTACAATGAGTTTTTGCTGATTCTTTTTGTATCCCTTTAAATTTTATAAAAATTTAATTATAACGATACACTTTCATATTTCAGTAATAATTTATCTTTTATCAAAATGAAATAATTGTAAGGTTCAATTATGAAGTATAATTATTATTGACATGTGAAAATATATTCTTATAATTAAACTCCGCTAAAATTCGAGAGACCACAAAAAAAAAAAACGGTCAAAATTTATTATCAAATTTATATATTCAATAAATTTCTAAATTAACGATTATGAATGACTTTCAAACCTAGCTAGCCAATGGATGACTTGTTCTCTTAGTCAAATATTAATTTTATATTTGTATATATATATATATTGATATGGAACTTCAAGAATAGTGGCTTGCCACCCAAATCAGATTTGATATATAAATCTTAAATCTCAAATGAGGAACCCTAATTTTCAAATTAGAAATTTCTTATTGGATGGAATTGCGGATCTTAACCTGAAACTCAATTAGAAATATGAACCAAAAATATCAAGGTGAAAAAGATTAATTATCTTTAATAAGTTCGAAAACAAGTTCAATGAAAAATCACAGAGAATTCACCTCTCTTGAAATAAAACGCATAAACTGAGTAATGCCCCATAATGCTTGATAGCTAAGTATTTATATGTAGGAAACCTAAAACTAATTAAAACATAAAGCACAATTGAAGTAAATCCAATTATACTAATTTAAACATAAGCGAATTATAAGGCCTAAGGCCCACACATTTGGATAATGTGAACCGGCCTTTATGACTTTTATGCGATACTACTATTTGGTCTATTTTTTCGCCTTTTGAGCAAATATTAATGTCATTGCTTGAATTCAAAAGTCAATGCTTTTTTCCCTTTGCCCAAAGGAAAAGTCAATGTTTTAAGGGCTATGGCATTTGAGAATTATATCTCCAGCTTTTATTATTTGTCCAACCGTACCGTTCTATCCTTAGTTTACTATCTTAGTTACTAGAGATTTATGATAGAAATAGTTATTTCAATTTCTAAATATATATTTTTTATGAGAATCACTTGAAAATAATATTTCCATGTTTATGAAATATTTTGTATATATTTTTATAAATTATGAAGATAGGACATTTGTATTAGGGTGATTTATAGTGCTAATCAATAAGTTAATCAAGTTTTTAACTCTTAATAATTAACATTGCACTGTAGAAGTCTACTTTTTTTTTTTTTTTTTAAATTTCGATGAATAAAAATGACAAAATATAATTTTTTGTATTTTGAAGGAGCAAATATAATTTTGACAAGATCTTTTTTGCCCTTTTTTCGGGAGGTGACCCCTCCAACACGTAGCTGTGTTGGTCCCTACAATTAAACGTCTTTTACTTTTATGGATTCTATTTCTTATACCTTTCTACAATACTGGTTAAGTTTCTTTTTATTATCTTTTATTTATAATAAATAGATAAATATCAGACAATCAATCAATCTACAGAATGAATGTAATTTGAAATCCTACGATTTTTTTTGTCGGTGCACCTAAACCGAGAGTTGATACATTTATTAGTACATTTTATTTTATATATATATGTATAGTTCGAATAAAATTTGTCTAGACCTGGTGTACATTTCAAGTGTTTTTTATTTCAGCATTTGGAATCCTCAGCAGCTCGATGAACGATTTTCCATCGAGTTGACGAGTAAGATAGCCTTTAAGATAATCAGAAACGCTCGTTCTCTTAAAAACTTGTGGAGTTTTGGGAGTAATAAGGCTGGAAGCAGCAACCAAATCTCCATCAAACTTTGGGTTGTGAAATGTAGCAATTGAGAGCCTCTCTTTACTGGAATTAATAGTTGCTCGATGTTCAATGCTAGGGTAAATTCCATTCGTCAGAATCTCCAACATGTCTCCAATGTTGATGATAAAAGCATTTGGAATGGGTTTAACAGGAATCCATACCCCGTCTTTCTTTATCTGAAGCCCCACGACGTCGTTTAGCTGGAACAGGATGGTGAGGCCAGATGCATCAGAATGTGGATTGACGCCCATCACAAGTTCTGGTTGTGGACATGGAGGATAGTAATTCATTCGCATTGCTTGCCATCCTTTTTCAAATGACTCTGTTATGTAATCAACTTCCAATATTCCAAGAGCTTTTATTACCAAGTTAAATATTTTATTGGCAAGGCCTTGCAGTTCTTCTGAGTAGGCTTCAATGGCATCCCTACGCAAAAGAAAATCTTAGTCTGTAAAGTTAATGTACCAAAAATACAAAAATAAGCTAACATGAGAATCGAGAGAGAGAACCTGAATGAGGGAGGGAAATTGTCGAATAAGTGAGGTTTTCTGGAATGGGTTGGAAGAGTAACAATGTAAAAGAGGTCACCCCATTCAAGCTTCTGCTCCTCAGAATGAACAAAATGCTGTCCAAATCCTTCTGCTTCTCCTGCTTTTTGCCAAAATTTCTTCTTCTTTTCGATTGGAAGATTGAAGAATGCTGCAGTCTCTATCTTCATTTTCTCCAATAGCTCTGTGGTCACCCCATGATTCACTAACTGCATGCACAAAATTAATATTGTAAACTCTTTGGTATATATGGTGGGGATGGAGGACTTGAACCCTGTCACTTGCATACCTGGAAGAAGCCCCAATCTTTACAAGCAAGGTGGAACTTTTGGAGCTCAGAATCCAGAAATTGCTGAGGAAATAACTTAGCCATGTCAATGACAGGAATTTGGGGTAAAGAAGTGCTGTTGGTGACAGTAGAGGGAGGCTGATGATCAAGGCGAACATATCTTGGTGGGATTGAAATCAACTGGTCCTTCGCTATTTCCTTCACAGAAGGCACCAAGACAGTGCTCCCTAGCCTGGATTTTCCGTCCATTAATTCTGCTCCTAGCCATTTTCAATAAATTTTTTCACTTATTAGTTATTTCGCAAAAGAAAATACATCTTCTTGAATTTTGACCAGAAAATCAAAGAAAGTACTGTTTTACATACTGCTTCTTTATAGTACGGGCCTACATATTGTGTAGTAATTTTATGTTTTTTGGATTTTTATGTTTTTACGGTCATTTTTCCGTCCTGCCTAGTTTAAATCTAACTAATTAGAAAAAAAATCTCTAATATTATCTTCTTAATCTAAATCTTAAAGTTGAAAAAAGGGAGTAAACCATTCTTTAAAAACATAGAATACCATTAATTGATAAGAAAAAGCAAAGAAACCTTACCTTCTTATACAAGCTCTGCACTCTCCTCTCCTTGTTTAGGTACCTCAGCTTAATTTCTGTGTATCATTGCATATTCAGCCAACTTCAAATTCAACTTATAAAGAAAATGAATTTGGACTTTGAATCCATTTGTCTTAGAGATTTAGTGATTCATAAAATAACAATAATAACAAATTTGTTGCCTAGAAATTAGCATTCTACCTACCAGGGCTGATGGTTTTCAGGTGTCACCATGTTGAATATACATATTTTGGAAAGATTATTACAAAGTCTTTTTACACTACGTAAAATATATGACCTTGTCCAAAGTAAGAAGATTGAAGTAATGCCTGAAAGTCCAGTGTAGGTCTAACCATTAACTGGATCGGCAATGGAAGTTGTCATTATTGTTGAAAAATGAGAGTATCATCTGCATTAGATGAAGTAATTATGAAGAGAAATTTTTTCCGCATTTTGTCGGTGCATGGTGCAACATAGCATTTTCCTTATCAATATATGTCACCTACTTGTATACCATATTGACTTTGTCAAAAAATAAAAAAAATAAAAAAAAATGCAAATGTGGGTTAACACTAATGTTTTCTAATCATACATGGCTACTACAAATTGCATTTTTACGTGTAATAATTAAGGGAGACAAAATTAAAAGGCGAACCTTAATTTTTTAGATTAATTAGACGTGATGTGGTTAGTTTTAACACGTTTTGTAAAAGATATATATAATAATAAAAGCTTTTGAGTTCGAGTTTTCTATTCGTCGTTGACAGAGTCTTACTTGAAGCTGAAGGACTTATAAATAGAGAAAAATAGAGTTAGGACTTAGAGCCCCCGGAGGAGTGGTTTCCAGAGCAAGTAAATAGTATTAGAGATAAGTTTAGAAGAAGCTACCTTTCTATACCTTTTTCCTATTATTGATTGGGCAAATTACTAATTGCTCCCTCTAGTTTGATAAAATTAACTGCATAGCCTCTTCCATTTAAAAAATGTGAATGTATCGTCATGATTTCCTATTAGCATTAACCTTTAATAAAAACATCAAAATATATTTTGGTCCGTCCTAAAAACGGCGGCAGTAGCGCACTTGAACATGAATAACCCTTTTTGATATTTTACGCGCATTCTTACATGAGCCAACACGCCTATTTCTGAGTGAACCAATTCTTGATAAAAGTTTTGACATATTTTATCATCTCATAATTCAGAAGTCTATATATATATATATATCCATTCCATGTCAAAAAGATTCTTTATTTTTTTCATTTGAATGAAAGGTGCGGCTTTCGAGTTGTATGCATTATTAATGTATCGCTTTTTTGTTTCACCGGCCTCTTTTGCTATTTATTCTGTATCTATGTTTATGAAAATATTGGTTTTTTATTTTCATCTGTCTTGACAGTGTTTATGGGCACTTGTGCGGTTTCGGGGTTGAGTGGGCATGATCTTAGTTCTACATGATGCTGGAATTGGATCTACTATTAAGGATTGTTAAAGGACAACTGGCGCAAGTCTGCAAAGATGATTGAAGCTTTCGTGAGTGGTTATGCCGGATCTCTCATCCCGTTCATAGAGGAATCCTTCCCCGAATGGTTCGCCATTGTGACCTCCCTTGAGAAGGAGGATTCAAATCATATTTTCTATTGTACTTTTTATTAAAATAATAATTATTTATATTCATTTTAAGAAAAAAAATGAGATTAGTTCTCTCAATTTACACATATGTAGAATTTTAACAAAAATTAATAGAAAAACGTAAAATTTGAATAGAAGAACCAAATTGTTTGACGGTTTAAAATCATACGAACTCATATATTTTTAGAAAATAATGACTAAATAATTAATTTTACTAAATTAGAGGAGTGAAAATGTAATTTACTCTGGTTTATACTATATGGAGGTAGTAGAGCCGTGGGTGGAGTTCATGTCTTTAACTCTTACGGATTGTCAAACCCTTATTAGAAGCCAAAACTTATTTGACAATCAATCAGTCACATAACTCATAACTCAATCGTGTATGCTATAAGGCCCGTTACAGGTCAGGCTTCATTAGCACTTTTTTCATTTATTAAAACATAGGAATAAAAATTAGTTAATATCTATTTTTTTTATTTTAAAATATTTATATAATACCAAAATTAATTTAAGTTAATGTAATTTATTCATTATAAAAATAAAATACTAAATAAGCTGATTTTTAAATTGAATAAACTGAATGTTCTACTTTCAGTATAAAAATGAACTGAAAATTGAAATAAAGAATAATAGAAATTTCAATTTACAGCCGCTGATTGATGGTGATGATAAGTTTAAATTGAATGGCTTATCCAAATTGTGCTTTGATCAGATAAGTTTATTTACGAGTTTTCATTTCATCAAGTGCAATAATTGAAATTTTAAAACCGTGTTGAAGGAAACAACTTGGTACTTGGAAAGTGTCGATCCTTTTCTTTTGTGGTCCCACAATTGACTAGACTAATGTTGACTCCCGGTCCTTATCTTCTTCGTTCCTGATTTGTCTGTATAAAGTAAAAATAAAATCCATACATGGATCCTTTTCATCACTATTTTGATGATCTGTCGGTACGTCTAAAATATATCATTGCTTTGTTTTCATGTTTTTGTTACAGAAATTAGTGATGAATTTGGAATTGCATGATGGAAGTGAAAAACAAAAAGTCATGAGTACAGTTTGTGGCTTTTAAGGTATAATTTAGCATTTCTTGGTTTTATTCGGCAAGGAAAGAGCTAGAAATGGAATCAATAACTAAGAAAATGTACTCAAATCCAAATATAATTAGCAATTAATACATTCATTTTTTATTAATTTCAGGGATCAATTCAATTTCCATGGACGACAAGAAATTAACGGTAACTGTAATTGGAGACGTGGATCCTGTGCAGTGCAGGTAGTAAGCAAATTGAGAAAGTGCTGCACTGCAGAAATAATCTCAGTTGGGCCAGCGAAAGAGCCTCGAAAGAAGAAGAAAGAACCCAAGAAAGAGGAACCAAAGAAGATAGAGGATATCAAGAAAGCCCCTTCCCAGAATTTTAATACGCCTTCTTCTTATTATGTTGCAAGTAGTGCAGAGGGATATAAATATAATTATAACCCATCTCATTATTATTGTCCACACGAAGATCCCAGTTCTACTTGTGTCATTTGGATCATATGGCAATATCTTAGTGCAGGGTTGCCTGCTATACTATTAATTGATGAAACGAAATATAATAAAATGGTTTGTCAGTTCATTATTTTATTTATTTTTTTAATTAATTCTATATTAATTAAACATGTCTGTGAACTTCATTCTTTTTTTTTTTTTTTAAATTCACATAAAAAATAAAAGATTGATATTTACATAATAAATACATTATCAGCCCCCGGCTACCATGAATTCTGAACTTTTTTTTCTTTTAAAAAAAGAAATCCTTAACTTTCCAACGAGATAACAAAATTAAATACTTTTTCTAATTTCTACCACTCTTTCTCATGAAATGTCTAAACAGTAAACACCCTGCCATTGCTTCATTATGATCCTTCGTCATGATCGTCCTTAACGGTGTGAAAATATTCCGCTGGGTTTGAATTTTCAAAATCTCTCCACATGGTCATTGCATTAAAATACAAACAAGGATAATTCTTGCCAATGCCTATATATGTATAACATTGTTGTTGCTCATCCGTACTTGTATTCCAGGAGTCCGGAATCAGATGATCTGCGCTCTTTTAAAACTGGATAGAGAGCAGAGCCAATACCAACACATACGGAAGATCCCATGTGGGAATTGGCCACAGAAAATGAGAGATTCAATGCCTCAGCTCACTGCTGATCGTAAATTAAGAATTGATAGTTGAACTGTGTCAATCTACCAACCACGAAACCTCCGTTTTTTTACATTTCTTGCATTGACTGGATCTTCCCCACCACGTGATCGAAAGGGATGCAACTGCGAACACAATATTTTAATACTCCTCTTACTATTATGATTAGCTTGACCGTTTCCAGCGTAAGTTTTCGATTTTGTACACTTTTGGTGTGGTTGACACGACTCCTCCAGAAGCAAGGGCCGCGCATTACACAGCAGTAATTTCTTGGAAACCAACGTGGAAAAATTATGAACAGGGATTTCAAGAAAATGCAATTATTATAAACGGTGTCGTTTCCAAGTCGGAGGAAAAGGCCATGCGCTTTCGTTTGCCCGTCCTAGTTGTAACTTGTAATGGTTATTATTGACCATGTAATACACCATGACCGATGACCTTTTAGTTGACTGCTTTTTCTCTGTCCGTTTATACACTCCTATTTCCCTTTCTTCCTATAAATTACTCCAAACACCTTCCTTCAGTTCACCACGATCTTATTCTTTCTTCTCTTCCTACGTTTCTTGCCGGTTCTTTCTTCTACTGCTTTTTAGGCTTCGTTCTGCAGTTCTCAGCCAAAGAAGTTCTTGTTCGGATCTCTTAACCTGTAGAAAATGAAGGTCAGTATTTTCTTTATTCATCTACCCAATTCTTTCTCCAATTATATAGAACCATCTAATTTTTTTTAGTGATTTTGCAATATTTTATACTAGAAATTGATTGATATGCATGTATGAGCGGCTGAATTTCTTTTAGCTTTTCTTTCTCTTTTCATTTTTAATTTGATTATTCATTGTTTTTTTTTTAATATTCGAAGTATTTACTTTAATTATTTTGATATCGATCAATTATCGTATATATGATCTTGGAATTTGTTGCAGAAAGTAATTTTGAAATTGGAGTTGAACGATGACAAAGATAAGAAAAAAGCCATGAAGAAAGTCTCTGCCCTCTCAGGTATTAAATTGGGTTCCTCTGTTTTTATATTAACTCTGTTTGGCTATTGAGAAAATGAAAGAAGGAAAAAGTTTTTTCCCATTTTTGTCCTTTTCTTTAATCAAAGAAAGAAAATCTGATGGTTCTTGCTTGTTTTGGAAAACTTTAGGTGTGGATTCAATCTCGCTGGACATGAAGGACAAGAAATTGACAGTAACAGGGGATGTTGATCCAGTAAATATAGTAAGCAAACTGAGAAAGCTCTGTCACACAGAGATAGTTTCTGTAGGACCAGCAAAAGAGCCAGAAAAGAAGAAGGAAGAGCCCAAGAAAGAGGAGCCAAAGAAGCAAGAAGAGAAGAAGAAAGACGATAAAAAAGATGATGTAGCCAAGCTTGTTGAAGCCTACAAGGCCTATAATCCTCATATGACCACATACTATTATGTTAGAAGTGCAGAGGAAGATCCCAATGCCTGTGTCATTTGCTAGATAGATGTATTACAGCAAGTTAAAGAAGAAATAATTGGAGGGAAAAGCGATTGTTACTTTACTGGTTGGTCATATTAAATTTAGAATATGAATGATAATACTTTCTGTACAGTAGGCAATGCTGGGATGTTCATATTCATGTTTGTTTGTTTGTTTGTCTTTCTTTTTTATATTTTTTATTTCCTCATGTATCAAATTTTGGTAGTGATTTTTCATTTATGGGTGATCTCTATTTTCCTTTTCATGGCCTTTTGAGTAGCTTTTTGCGGTGGAGACTTAAATTTTGCGTATGCGATCAACGTGTTTGTTTTGTCCAGAACTGTTAACTGGGTCAAGTTTCTGATCCTTGCATTAAAGAAAATGATGACAGAAAAGTTCATGCATGTCTGCTATTATGCAATTCTAAATGGATTTTCTTTTCTACGGTCTATATATTTTATTTTATACTCGTATTATTGTTTGAAAAAAATATAGTGGTTGGTCATTTCTTTAAAGCTGTTGAAAGGTGGAACCTTTTTAGTTTTTTCCAACAACAAAAGAAAATGAGAACCTCTTATTAGTCATTATATCTTTAAATTTCATCTGTATATCTTCAAGTTACCATGAAACTATCTTTCCCAATCGATATTAATTCAATATGAAAGTCTTCGCATCGCATTTCTGACCTTATCAAAATTGTTCAATTAATAGTTTCCTTCGAAGCCTCCTGCTTTTTGTTGCATTCAATGAAAATAGACTTTGGCCGCCTGCCGGTACTATTTTCCTGATTGAGACAGAAAGGTACCTGTGGACAACGCTGCAATACATATAATATGGTAGTTTTCATTTTTTTTCTTGCAATGCATGGCATGTGATAATGATCAATTAGGGAAAAACAAAATTGTCTCTTTCAAAAAATTCTAGTTCAAATTTTTAATAAAGAAACTTGAATAAAACCATCCAACAGATAAAGTAAGATAGACATATGTTAACAACTTGGTAAATATCAATGCAAGGAAACTATATATGGAAGTTCAACATTAAGCCTTTGATGGTTAGTGCAGTGACAAATTAGGCCAAATCTTATTCTAGGTATAAACACTCTACTGTAGGTTAATCCTCCTTCAGCAGAAGATTAAAGGGTCTGCATCAAACTTGGAATTAGAAAACAAAAGGCTATGTACATTTGACATTATTTGATAGGCCACTGTAAAGCAGGACGAAGACTTAAAAATATCATTAAAAATGTCAGTTTCCAATTTCATTTATCAAGTGCCAGAGCACCATGACCATATTCTTATGCAGAGATCTTGATATTCTAATGTAATATATTATCAGTTCTTTTTTTTTTTTTTTTAGTTATTTAATATATAGTCATTAATATACAATACACATGCAATCGAAGTCAGAGATGCTGCCTTTGATAGCTGTTCTTTGCTTTGTTTAATTTAACAAGTTTTCAGTTGATATGCTACAGTTATATATAAACGTGTGATACAAGTCGACAAGGGTGACACTATGTGGAGAGCTGAGGGGGCCATCACACTCCCAGAAATTTTTCTAAAAAAGAATTATAAAAAATTACATTTGGCATCCCCAAATAATTGTTCTTCCTGCTAATAGATGCTCTATTTTAACAATCCCCACAAAAAAGTAAATACTCATCTGTGAATGGAGCTCAGTGATTATTCAAACACATAAAAAATTTGGATAGGATCAATTGGTATATTGTGACATAAAAAAGAATTATAAAAAATTATATTTTGCATTCTTAAAATCTTAAAAAAAAAATTTCATTTCACATCCTCAAACAATTTGTTCTCTAGCTAATAGATGTTCTAAGTTAATCTATTTATTGTAAATCGACAATCCCCACAAAAAAAGAAAATACTATTACTTATATCTGAAAGGAGCTCAATGATTATTCAAAAATTTCAAAATCTAGATAGGATCAATTGGTATATTGTGACATATCATTAATTTTTATTTAATTTTTAATTTAATGATTTTATGTACAGCTTGCAAGAAAACTGCTTACAACCACGAGTCATAGACTGAAAGTCAACCACGACAAAGGTTATAAGCAAACTAGTCAAAAATTGAAGGCTAAGGAATTGATTGTAAACCAATGGATAATTATTTTTGGTTAGATACATTAATTATTTAAATTAAACGACTTCCAGTATTCTCTACCGTAACAGATATAAAAAATGAGTCTGTGGACTGGTTATCATTACAACAAAATATTTAAACATTTATGGATTGACTCAAGTTTGGTAGTAATTCAGTACACGTGTCACACTAATGATTAAAGTTCATAAAAATACAAATTTTTTAATTTAACTATTAGTTGCTATCGTCTTCTTCCTTCCACATCTCAACCCAATTCTGCTGAGCCTCTTCAAGCCCTAGCAATGAACCCTTCTTGTTAGCATCCCAACTTGTAGATAAAGCCCCATAAGCAATTCCAAGCGCGGATGCCCCGAAAGTGACGAAAGTTGTCAAAAATGGAATCCAAACAGGCACATCAAATAGGCCTTGTTCTTTAACCACTTCAAAAAAATTCAAGAAAGCTAAGCCAACAGCCATAGGTAATCCAACTGAAACCAAGATTCTAATGATTATCCTGTTAGACACCTCCTTTGGTATTTCATCATCCTCATTGATGTTCTGATTTATATTTTGGGTGCTTTCTTTTACAGTAGGAGGTTTTCTGCTGGAAAAACCTTTGGCATTTGCTTCAAGTTTCCATTTTCTTGATGGGTCTTTTAGGTTTTGCAAGTTTGGTGCGAGGAGAGAAAGGGGTTTTGGTTTCCATGGAGAATGTAGTTTTGCTAGGCAGAAGGGTGATATTTGTGAACAAAGAAGAGCGTTCATGGTGATTTCTTAAGCTATATTGGATGTTTTATGTTTCTCTTATTGGTATATTTCTAACGGCTGATTATCTTATCCAAACGTAAATGAATGGCCGAGCGGATTGCGGTTAACTCTTTTAGATATTTTTTCGTTTTATCGTTTTATGATATTTTTCTTTTGAAAAATTATTGAGGAGTACATTTTTGTTTTTTGGCTTCATTATATAACGACAATTTAAGTTAAAACACAATCTAAATGGAAAGAAAGAAAAAAAAAAAAAGATTTACTGGGACGACCCTATTTATTTAATATTGAAGGCCTCTGTTTTATCTGGACATTGAAATGGAGGACATGTAGAATTAAATTTTCAAATAATTTTTTCTTCTGCAGGTAAATGTCCTGTCCCAATATGAAAAATAGATTTTTTACCTGATTTCAACAATTTTCCTCTCATAATATTGCCGCCCAATTTTAATGTTTTTTCTAGGTTGAAACCAATATATCCTAATGCAACATCCCTAATCAAGAATTTTGTTTTTGTACAAAGAGCTCTCTATAAATGAATAGAAATTGGCCTGATTGAGTGGATTTCATCGTGATAACTCGTGTATGAAGTATGAATCCAATTCCTGAGTGGAACCATGTACTAGGACCAAGCAAGAAATTTTCTTTTTTTATATAACATCAAGCAAGGATTTTCCTTTCATCATAAATCATTGTTCATAAATAATATTTACATATTATTATATTTAGAAATTATACCGGGCCAAGTCTCATCCGAGATGGCATTCACTATAGACACAATCTAGGTAAGAATTCATAACTGCTGAGCCTCTCTCAACTTTGCATACGATTTTCTTGAAACCTGCCAAAAAGAAATGCATTTCTTATGATAAATAGAAACCAGACATGATTAAAATATTCAAAGGGTAAAAGGACAGAGTAAAATATACCCGATGGGGGGATGATGAGTAATGAGCAGTTTCAGCAGAAGAATTTGGAACGGATCTTCCAGGGGAAAATGATAGAGCCGGTCTAATCATCGGAGAGCGAATATATGGTGGAATTGGAGAATGCAGTGTGGGAGTGTGATTGCAGGAAGATAGTGGAGTTTGATGATGGGAAGAAGCTGGAGAAGCTAAAGGACTCCGCCATTGAATATGAGAAGCTGATGCTACTATTGGAGACCTTATTAATGGTGATCTTCCCGAAGCCAGCATATTGATTTTAATTCTTCCAAGGAAGTAGCAAAAAAATGTTGGTTAATTACTTAACTAACTGTAATATCTTTGGACCATAAAAGAAAAATTAATCTGCAAATGACCATGCATTAATGTCTAGATGGCCCTTACTTGTTATGAATATCCACATACTCATCAGTCTCATCTAGGATTTCTTCCTGCAAGAATTGAAAATTATGTTGATTCTTTAGGGTTTACTTTGCTGATAATGCATATGCACTTTAACAAATTAAACCAGTGAAAATTTTATTAGGGTTCACCTGCAGCAGTTCTTCCATAACATCTTCTAGTGTTATGATCCCAATGACCTCTTCATCTGAAGCTGCAAGAGATTCCAAATCCTCATTTGAAAGAATTTGCTTTTGGTATTCGCTTTTCTTGAATTTTGTGGGCAAACGAGCTCTTACATCTCCCACAGTATATGGTATTGGACTTTGAATTTCAGTATCCATACTGGAGTATACAGGTGGTGAGCATACACAGATGTTCAATTTCTCATTATGACCAGGCTGGTGAGCTATCCCTGAATATAGTTAACCATTGAGATTAATTAGTAAGAGTCAGTTTACAGTTTAAAATTAATAGGAAAGCATAATATTTCTACCTTCTGTATCTGGTTTTCTTTGTTTCGAATTTGAATTACTATTTGTCTTGAACATGCTACTTTCGGATTTTATTTCTTCTGCAGACCCATTAACATCATTATTACACTTTACAACAACAGCCATGTGGCTGTGACCAATTTGAAATTGATTCAATATATCATAAAGAGGCAGACGATCGTGTACCCTGTCATAGATTTTGAGAAAAAAAGTAGCAGATATTCGCATAAGCCACTTGATAAAATTGAACAGTTTCAAAGTTCAAAAGTCTGCAACTAAGGAACAGCTAGTTGTTTTAGGTTTGTATACATACCTTGGAATTTTCCTGATGGTTAGCTCTCTAATCAAATTTTCATCTTCAGGGCGGAAGTTGACTAAATTTTTGACCTATGAAACAAAGGATCATCACTAGCTTATATCATCTTTCTCCGTATTATATATATATATATATATTTATATATATATATATATATATATATATATATAACAAACTTGGAAAAGCCTACACAAGTTTCTGAATTCTGATGTGCTTACCAAAATTAGGCCAATAATATTAGCTGGATTTCCTGAATAAATTGGTATGCGACTGTGCCCTGTGCTTAATATCCGCTCCATTGTTTTCCTAATGAGAATATTATCAGTGGTCGAATATGAAACAGCTGACCAATGGGAGATAAACATTGATGTAAATGGTAGAGAAGGATACAGAATAAGGGGCATACTCATCAAGTTTAGCATTAATATCAAGTGAAAATACTTTAGATAAGGGTGTCATAGCATCTTTAGCCGTCTTCTGAGTCATATCCAAAGCTCCAGTGATGATGGTGGTTTCATCCTGAGTCAACTCTCCACCTTTTCCTGCCTAGTAATTATTAATTAAAACAAGAATTTCAAGGCTATCTGGATCACTTGCATTTCCTCATTGCTCGATATTTGCAAGTGTAAGGCGTATATAAATATTATATATATGTGCACCAAGCTAACCTCTTTTCTATGCATGTCAACCAAGGTCTTCAGCTCTGCCCGTCGTAGAAGTGCAGAATGCTTTTCCCCAAGGATCCAATCCAATAGCTATATATCAGATCGAGAGAGCGAAAGAAAAGTTAATTACAAGGCATTTAACTTTTATCTGCCAATTATTCTGACTAATTCTTTTACATCTTAAACGTTAGTTAATAGTTAATTGGAACCATCAAGCGCAGTAATCCATACCTTACTGATTGGATAAGCTAATGGGAAGAGAACCATAACAACTAACCGAACTACTACAGACATTTTTGCACCAACACTCAGTCCATACCGAGAACAGACTGCTTGAGGGATAATCTTAAATGGAAAAAAAATGGCTATCAAATATAAATGTTAAACCTCATAAAAAAAATAGCTTGAAAATATATAGAGTTTACCTCACCGAAGGCAAGTATGAGGGTGACTGATATCAGTATAGCACCCCAGGCTGGAAGAAGTGCATCGATGAAGATAGGCAGGGCCTTATATATTCAGCAAATCAATATTTCAGAATTTTCACAGAAAAATTTAAAGATTTATGTATGTTACAAGCAATATATATACATATATACCTCCATTGCCAGGGCGTTGCCAATGAGGAGGGTACACAAGAGTAAATGCTGATTCTTAACAAGTGGCAGAATCTTCTCTGACATCAACAAATTGAACTGTAAAGAATCAGGGGATATCCAGTTTTGGAGGGTGATGAAACACAACTCTCTAGTGAAGACTAATTATTACCAACCTGCATTTTTGCGGTCTTGAGGCTGACCAGCCTTGATGAGGACCTCAAGATCAACAAGGCTGAGAGACATGAGTCCTAATGTAAGGCCAGACATGAGACCTGCAAAACACACTAGAACCACACATATGATTAGATATACCCAGAACATAGGTTCACAACATGGAACATCATTTGCTGCCATTTCCTGTCGGCTCAAATCAATAAAAAAGTAAAATTTTCGATCAGAGAGAAGGTATAATTGTTATACAGGAAGATGTATTAGCAGAGAGAGCTTAAGTTGAAGGTTTTAGGTATATAAGCTGGTGCCTATTTATATTTACATATATATGCATAAACAATTGGTTCTATAAGTGGATTAGATACACTGAGAATTTAACTATTAAGGTGTTGCATAAATAAAAGTGTACACCTTCCAAAAAGCATCAAATAATTTGAGAAAAGGGGGAAAGTGACACCGACTTTAGCGTCATAAAACTCGATGGTCCAAGACGCCACTGTCAAAATATAGAACTATAGATCAGCCAAAACATTCCTTGCTGTGCTGTATTGAAAGTTGTGAATGTCATCATTCACCATAACCCATATGTTGTCCTTTTTAATTTAAGAGAAGAGGAGAATAGATATGGAATTTGCCTCTAAAGTGAATTAGGTACTTGACTATTTCAGTGAATCTCTCCATCTTCTAAAATCTTTTCAAGGCTGTTTTTGAACGGATATCGGACGACGTTTAGTAAAATCTATACCTAAATTTAATGATATTGCTACATATACATATAAAATGAAGCAGGTGAAAGTGCACACGTAGAAAGCTTACATCTTATTGGTGTTTTTTGACTGGATTTTGCAGCATCTGTAGTGGCATATTGGCATATAATAAAAGGCGGTACCGTTAATGAAATTAATAATTTATTCCTAGGTTTACAGGAACAAAAACTGCCCTTTCTAGATAGGAAGAAGAGTCATTTAGAGGGGAATGGCCAATTTGACATCCTGAAGGAGCAAGAGCTTAATGAAAAGAGTCTTTAGTATTTAAAACCAAAAAGTGCAACGCATCACCACGCGTGAATGCTGATGAAAGCCAAATACAAGAATAAGAATTTTCAAAAAATTTCCTTCCGAAAGTAAATGTAACCGTCCTGTCTCATATGGGTTGCATACGCTTGATTACTTTATGGTATAGCCCAATTAGTTTACTGACAGACTACCAAACTAAAACTTAAGCTGTAGAAAAGAACTCCATGGAGTCAACTTCAATTTCATCATACAGGCTACGTTAAACTGTTAACCATCAATAAATCAAAAACAACAGACCTGTTGGATTTCCATGATAGTTTTTCTTTTCACTTAATATTTTCAGTTCTCTGTGCCTTGATAAAAGGACCAGATACTTTACAAACAGTCTAATTATAGGTAAAGCAATTAAGAATCTCAGTCTATGTTAAAGAATAAATTGTATAAAAAGCAATACAAGCAAAAGTAACCCGAGTAGTTCCTTACATCCTCCACTGTTAAAATACCAATAAACTCCTCTTCCAAATTACATGGAAATGATTCTAAATCTTCATATGAAGTATTTTTCCTACTTGCTCCTTATTTTCACTTTGCAGATGCATACAATCCTGTTTAATCACACACTTCTGCGTCAAATCCAAAGCATCAGAAATTATAGCAGTTTTGTGACATGAAGTCTCCACCTTATAATCAAAACCAAAACACTTCCATATACAGTACATGAAAGGATTTGCACAGAATTTTTGTGACTAAATAAATTCTGGAAGCTACCTCATAGGTATACAAATCCACTAATATCTTAAGCTCTGCTCATCTTAAGAGTGCATAATGACCCTTTCCAAGTAGCCAAATCTACTATAACGAACCATCTACCAATTGGGTATGCCATGCCCATAGGAAAGAGGAACAGCAGAAGAAAGCTAACCAAGAGAGATGGCCAAGACTTAGTACATATCGAGCACACCCAGAGTAATAGTGAGAAACATAATGCACAGACTACTCATAGGTATAAATTCCAAGAGCAAAATGCCAAGTGGCTACTGTATCGAGAGATTCCCAATGAAATAAGATTGCATAATATACAAAATGGAGTTTAGAAATTGAGAAAAAAAACAAAAACTAAAAAATTTCATGTCAGCAATAGAAAGAATTTCATTGGACATCCACACTGCAAGTCTGCACCCACTAAAAGTATAACCATGAGTTCAAAAAATGATATTTTTAATTTTCTCCTTTTTAACAAGCCATGGCAGCCGTAACCTCCCCAGGTTTTGCATTCATTCGTAATATATTCACAAAAATAACTCTCTCGGGTTGCTATACCTTAATCGGATAAAATTGAAAATTCCTTGCAGCAACAAACACTCCTGCATTTTTCTGCATAAAAAAAAAATAAAATTTGATGGGTTTCGGATTAACGGCGAGAATAAAAATGAGATTTATATTTTAGTTAACTGCAATATAAAAAACCGATGACAATATATATTCATTCATTCATGGCCAATCGGTTTGCTGAACAAGTACTGAGGAGGGCTTGTAATTTTCAAAACGAAGTCTTCAAGAATTCAGAGTTTCAGAAGTTCCGATTGGCAAACAAGGAGCCCAAGTGAGAAATAGGCCCATTACTAGCCCGCTATCATTTTTCTCTCACAAATCAATTTCCCGCTAATTCGTATTCTGTTTTTTTGGGAGAAGAAAAAAAAAAAAACAGCAGAGAGAATTTGGGAAAATGTCATCCAGCAATATGGACGACGTAGATCGATTGTTTGAATGCTTCAAGTGTGGTGTCTCTCCTCCTCGTAAGTTCCCAATTTCTCATTCTTCACCTGTTTTGGCTTCTTAGTAAGGGGGAACATTAATATATGGAAGAAAATGATACTGGAACTTCTAGGTTTCACTATGTCTTATCCTCTTGTGCTGTCTGTTATTTGCCTTAGTAATTTATAAAATTTCCCTGGATTTTGATATCTGTTCTGGTTGGAACTGATAAAGCAAATGTTACTGATTTATATACTACTCGATACGATTTTATAAATGTGTTAACAGTTTTCAGGTTCCCAGTATTTAAATGTATGAGTGGTTATTTGATTCTTTTGCTTACATAAGGTTGTTTTTGAATTTGTTTGCAGAATCTGCCGTAAGAGAAAGAAAAAGAAACAAGAGCAAACTGAAGCAAGGGAATGGAATACATGAGGTATCATCAGCTTCTGGCACACCATCACCAGGATCAGCCACGCAACCAAAGAAGAAGAATGCAACTGATGCACAGGTTTCTAAAGAGGAAGTTCGTACTTTTGCCTTTCTCTTCCTTTTTTTTTTTTCCCTCTTTCAAGTACATATCGAGTTTGTTTGATGGCTCCGTTATATCTCTGCATGCAACCAAGTGTAAAGTCTTGCCATGTTGTTGACTTGTTGTGACTCAGAAAAAAGTGAATCTTAACATGCACTCAGGTTATGCATCGAATTTGTTCCTAGCTTAATTTCATATGTCGTCACTTGACTTATCACTAGTTTCCAACACGGTCTTGTCATTCACAGAATCACTCAGCTTATATTTTTGTTTCAATAAAGCACTTATGCCCAATTTCAATAACATTCAACTGGATATTTGACATGTTAATGAATTAGATGTTTCTAATCTGATTGTGCAATTACAGGTGGGCAATAGGACTTAATAATTTGGATATTACGTAAAAATTTCACACTAATTTCTACTGGAACCTTGCAATTATGACCTCGTTGATGCACAAACTAGATTTTGGTATTTTCATTGTCTAACAAATTAAACTTAACCAACTGCATTGAAATTAGTGTAAACCCAATGACTGAAGATAAGATAAACCTTGTGTACCTCTTGTGAGCTTATCTTTTATGCATTAAAGCATATCTTCCTTGAGTTAATATTGAGCTTTATTTTGTTTTTGATGCATGGCTTAGAAGTCCCTTTTATGATTTTCATTCATTTTATCACTACTTCTTCAGCTTGGTTTAACAGTGGTTGGAGAAAAAAACTTTAGTCATGGGAGGCAGTTTTCTCCTATTGTGTTTTATGGATCTCCACATGGTGTGCCTCCAAAAAGGCCAATTAGTTTGTTGCGACTGCTACATGAAATACGTATTGATCTCGCAGAACAACAAAAATCAGACTTGAGGTACTTGTCCTGCCCTTTTCGACTTTACTTCTCCATGCAAATTCTCTGAGGCAGCACTTCCTTTTCATTCTTCAGTTCATGCATTTTCTATTATATCATGGATACAAGTTCACTCCGGTCACTGGCTTCTTAGAAAGGAAGTATGGGCTACATTTCCAAGGCAGAATGAAGCATTGAACTTCGCAAAGGAGCACGCGAATGTGCATGTTTTTAGTTATCAAGATCACCATAATGGTCAAAGAAGGTTTCTTGTTTCAACATACAAGGAGTTCTGGAGCAGGTTTTCTTGTTTATTATTGTTATTATTATTATTATTATTATTATTATTATTATTATTGTAGTCCAATCAACAACTTTCATTGGACTACTTTCTCTTTTGAAGGGTTTGCTCATGTCAGTCTTTTGAATTTCAGGTACAAAAACATGGATTCCAAATTTCGCCATCATTATGAAGTGATTCAGGAGGTGACTACCTCTATGTTTTCTCTTTCATAAATCAACCACACACGTACTGATATATTATTGCAAATTTGCCTCAAAATTGGGGCTGGCTTTACATAGTTACATTTCTTAAGGCTGTGATGATTTCTCATTTTTGCTGTCTGCTCCCTGCTTGCTTTTAGTGCCTCTTTTATAAATGCTTTGGTGTAATCTGGCTATCATAAACCTGAATAGAACATTTTCTTGTTCTAATTTTAATATCAATTACAGAACTTGCATGTTTTTCTAATTATATGATGTGTGGATTACAGGGTGTACCATGCCATCTGTATTTTGATTTGGAGTTCGACAAAAGAGAAAATGCAGAAAAAAATGGAGACGAAATGGTTGATCTCTTGATATCTGTCATTCTAGAAGCATTTCTAGAAAAGTATTCTATTCAAGGAAACCATGAGTGGATAGTAGAACTCGATTCCTCCACTGCAGGTACGTTGAGCTGGTATAAACATAACATCTGTTTGCTGTTCTTTGTCTCTTGATATTTCAATATATATTTAAATATCCAAAGGTTTAGGTAGATGCATTATACTGTCTTAAATTCTTTATCATAAAAGTTGAGTTCGTAACCTTGCTGTTACTCAAAGAAACATTAACCAGAAAAAGTTATTGATCAAGCATGCAGGTGCCAAGTCTAAATACTGGGAAGATGTATATTGGAGGATTCTTCAAATTAGTCTGAACTTTTAGTTTAGTGAAAAAATAGCTTGGAAATGCCTAAGGGCATTCCAACAATGCAGAAGGCTTCCCCTTTGGGAGGGTTTGAAGAGGGTGGAGAGATTGTTTCCACAATTCAAATCCATTAGCCTTTGGTAATAGTCTTGCTTGTACCTACCTATGCTAACATTAGAACCAGTCTGGCTTACTTCAAGGTAGAATTACTAGAGAGAGAGAGAGAGAGAGAGAGAGAGAGAATTCATAAGACACTGAGCATTCTCCTAAGAACTCTTCAATAGTACTATGGTCTATGCCTTTTGCAAATTGTCTGTTTTTGGAATGTATAATGTGGGACATACTATGCTTTGCATTTAACTAAGTGATGCCCTGGTTTTTCAAAGCAGTTATTGCTTCTAATTTTGCACATGCAGAAAAGTTCTCACGCCACTTGATCATCCGCATACCGAAGGCTGGTTTTAAGGACAACTCACATGCAGGTGCATTTGTTTCAGAGGTATCCTTTAGAAAATAGGCATATTTAATACTGATGCATGTTTCTTTTTATAAAACATGAGGTATAGAACATCATGTCCATGTATAGTTGCTACAGAATTCTTCTAGAGATATCAACTAGTTTCAATATGTTATAACATGTCAGATATGCTCTCGGATCTTAAGTGCAAGGGAAAGAGATGGAAGATTTGAAAAACTATTCATAAGAAAAGATTCAAGTGCTGAATCTACAATGCAAATTTTTATAGATACTGCTGTCTATTCTAGAAATCGCGTCTTTCGTGTGGCTTTGTCATCCAAGGCAGGGAAGAGCGCCATCCTTCTACCCACTGGGCGCTTCAAATGTAAGGACATGGTATGCTATTCTCCTTACCATAACAGAGTAATTTCACTAGACAAAAAAAACTTTATATCCAGTAACAAGGCTCTTTATTTGATCCAAAATTTGCCTAGCATTCTCTGTAGATCTTCAGCGTCTTCTTTCTCATCCCTTTCTCTTTGTTTGTCTACTGTATGGTTTTTGGCAGTCTTGTCCAACTATGGAGGAGGCACAATTAAACAACAAAAAATTTGCACAATGTGTTAAAACTTTTTCATGATACTTCACGTGCCATTCACTATCCAAATTGTTTAGTGTGTTTTCTTTTTACTTTTTACGTCTCTAATTATTGGCTTTCCATCAGTGGTAGTGCTACCGAGGGCAAAAATTTGTTGGCCAATGGCATGAGATTGTATTATATTACCCATTTGTACATTCAATAGCCAGTCCCTTTATTTTCTTTTCTTTTTCGCTTTGCATTTTGTTTTCTTAATTTATCATTTTCCTTAATTATATTGTAATAGTTGGAGTAGGATATAAACTTTATCATGAAGAAGCTTTCAATGAACTCTAGAAGGTTTAGGTTGAATGGTTGACATTTCAGCAAAGAGAATGTCAATCACAAGTAATCGACAAGAATCTAATTAGTGGTTCTGTGATAGAACATAATTTTCTGCACTCAACTATCAGTAATATGCTGATCCTGGTGAATAACAGTGCGAGGAAGACATGTTCATGGCATCCTTGATTTGCAATATGGATACTGATTGTGAGAAGCTTCTAGTCTGCAAAATGGACTTGGATTGTGTGAAGACCCTGCATTTTGATACAGAGGTACATTTTTGAACTCTTCATTAGTTCCAATACTGAGCTGCCTTATATATATATATATCTACTTTTATATTTTATCATACACACTTCAAAACAACTATTTTTTTTACTTCCAAAAAACTCAATATCTTTATGACCTTGAACTGGTGTTGACTGTGAGGATGGTATGATGTTGGTATCTTTTGAGAAGCATGCCCTGGTATGCATAATGCTGATCCACTTACAATATGAAATCTCTCTGAATGTAGGAAAACTGTTATTCTAGAAGGTATGATACTTCTCAAGTAAATTTATCAACAACATATACAATGGGGAAGTCACCATTCCCATTTTTGGACAATTTTGTAGAATCTATCGCCTCTGCTGGAAGTCTATCGGGTGAGTACCATTTTCATTTGTATGTTTTGCTGTCTCTGGTTACTGACTTGAAACGTATTTTGTGTGGTGGAAACTCTGGAAATTCCAAGTTCTCTAATATTCTCGCAAAATGGCAAAGCCTGTTAAACTGTTCCTACAATTTTCTTTTTGCTACTAGTTCCATTCTTATATTAGCCATCCCTTGTTCAATACTTACCATAAGGAGTTATCTGGTTACATTTTAAATTTCATGATAAAGGTTTATTTGTTATCTTCTTCCAGTTTAGTACCAATTAGATTATTGGCATGAGCTTAGAGCATCTTTTTTTTTTTTTTTTCTTGTTTCTTCCTTGCATTTTTCTGTCACAAAATATGTTGTCTACGAGATGCTTTACAAATTTTAATCTCCTATGCTACCTTGCTGACGATATCTGCAAATCAGGGAAAATCCGAAGCTGGTATTGGTTTTCAGAGTATGGATTGATAGTCTATAGCATGTCAAGAAACAGATATTGTGAACGGATTGGTAGACAGCATAAAAGCAATCACGGTATGTCTTCTTTGGTTTGATGTCTTTTTGCTGCAAGTAAAATATATTTATACTTTAGGAAAATTTTTCCTGTTAATATTGACTGCACATTTCAGAAACTCTCACTGGTTTGGCTGTAAATGCTGTAACCCCTGAAATATTTTGAAGATATTATTTGAAACTACTTTTTCTATTTACAAGCTTGAGTTCCCAGTGTCTATTTTACATAAAAGATAGAAGCTTATGAGAACCAATCTCTCTTTTTTGTTCAGTTATATATGTCATTGACCTGCGAAGGGCAGTTTATTATCAGAAATGCCATGATCCAGATTGCCAAGGTACTATAAAAGTTTGTTTTTCTCTAGTATTTTTTTGTTCTTTTTCTTGTAGTTTCCTTTTGATGTATGGACAAGCATTTTAAACCTCTTTTTTCTTTTATGGCACCAGGTTACCGATCTCCCTTGCGACCAATCCCAATAAATTTGATCCCTGATCCTTCATTTGTCCATGATTCAGTACAAATTGCAAATCATATGGGATTAACAAGTGATACACCTGACTATCAATCTGTTAACAGTGGTTGTGAAGGTATTCTGCTTTACAACGATGAGCATGATACAGACAGCTGTGCTAAAGATTCTTGGTGGCTAGAAGCTGCAAAAGTGGCTGATGATATTGAAAGTAAGCAGAAACTAGTGGAGCTTAGCACCCTGGTTAGTTGCTTACTATAAGTATGTATATTTGATATCTTGTAGCCAGCTTGTTTCTTTTGTTCCTCATTTGCATTTGAAATGCCAAGGGTGGCTGTAGCAAAATTTATTAAGAGAAACAGCTACCAGCACAACTGCAGTTCTCAGTTTAGTTATCTCATATTTTCCCCACCCAGAGTAGACTGATACAAACTCCTTCAGACTCAAAACATAACATATGTGCTTGTTATCATATTATTTCTGCAAGCAGAATGTCAACGAAGATGACAACTGGTGGATGGCTGTGGAAAGGACTGCATCCCAAGCTGAGTTAATGCATTTCAGTTAAATTGCGGGTTTCAGCAGATGTTTCTATATGTTCGTGCTTCAGGGGGGTGGAAGATCCAGATAAGACGGTACCAAGACACTGAAGAAGTATTCCATGAAAGAAGCAGCAGTAGATGGCTCTTCCTTGGATTCCCATGCCATTCAATCTACAACCCTAAATGGACTTTGAGATATCCTGATTCTTGATTGAGGTGGTTTCAGTGCCCGACTTAATTAAGCCTGCCAATCTGGTTGGGGTTAGGTGTATAGATCCCTTCTTCCAATTCACACAATTCATGAAGGTTGCAGAAGTTGCACATAAGTCATCCAAAAGCATTTTTCCCACACGTCTCTAAATTTGCTTCAGTAATGAATCTAAATATCTGTGTCATGTATTCTGGTGCTACGGAGTATATAGCTCTGCTCTTAAAATATCTACGTTAGCTTTCCCAAACCAGTCATTAATTTGTAAATATAGATATACCTCCTTGGAATTTATGTATGATTACTATTTTGCATGTTTATGATTACAATAATTGTATTTACTACTGCTTTCTCTGCCTCTGTTGTGACTGTCTGTGCAAGGGAAGAAAATGCAATTTCTTTTTCAGCAAAAGTTAGAATTTCGACGATATTAACAGACCACTGAAATATCTCTTTTTTTTTTTTTAATATATACCAGTAATAATATTAATATGTAATAATATGACTTAAACTTGTTTATTAATTAATAAAACGTGATGAATCATTTATTAATCGATAAAACAGGGTTAATATGACTTCGCCCTGATTTTGAGGTCCGTTGGGTTCGCAGGCAAGCTAATATAGGAGCTCATACTCTAGCTAGAGCTGCCTATCGCCATGCTCACCATGTTATTTGGGATAGTATTCCACCCTGTTGAATTTGTTCTCTTAAGTAATGAGATTTTATTTTTTCAAAAAAAAAAAAATAAAAATAATTGTCTTGTTAATTGATGCAATTTTTATTTTTAATATTTTCTATAGGTACATTATTCTTCCAACCTTAAAATGAATTCTTTTTACTCTGTGGGCTTAAAATCATTAAAGACTAGCAGTAGTAATTTTCAATGGGACAAAGACAAACCAATCCATAACGCGTCTTATCGCATTCCCATATGATTTTATTTCATCGCATCTGTTATGCATTTTCTGTACTCTACGAGGAAGACAGCGATTCGTACTAAAATTAGAGGCAAAGTCTGGGTCTACGGAGGAGAAAAAGAAGTCGCTCTTTCTTTAATTCCCGTCTCCACCTCCAAAACATCCATAGCGCAATAATCATTAATCAATGGCTATCTCCCCTGTTTTCATCACCAAAGAATCACTGCGCTCCATCCTCTCACACAGCTCCTTAATCCAACACTTCCATACATCTTTACCCACCGTCTCGCCCACACTCCAAACTCCAATCCGCCAAAGCTACGCCGTTTCACCATCCTCTTCTCTTCTCCTAATGCCTTCTTGGTCCTCCTCCCCTTCCCTTCCTTATATAGGCGTAAAGCTTGTCACTCACTTCCCGGAAAATTCCATCATAAACTTACCCGGAATCCATGCAAGTTATGTGCTTTTTAGCTCCACAACTGGACAAACTTTGGCATCTATGGATGGCACTGAGTTAACCCTATATAGAACAGCTTGTGTTTCTGGCTTGGCCTCAAAACTCTTGGCTAATGATAGTAGCAAAGTACTGGTGATGATTGGTGCAGGCTCTTTGGCTCCCCATTTGATCAAGGCCCATATGGCTGCAAACCCCAGTTTGGAGAAGGTAATAATTTGGAACAGAACGATCAAGAAAGCAGCTGATTTAGTTTTGAAACTAAAGGAAGAATGTGGAGAAAATAATAGTGTGTGTTTTGAAAGTAATAATAATTTGGAGGAGATCATAGGATTGGGTGATATTGTGAGTTGTGCTACAAATTCTGATAGGCCATTGGTGAAAGGAGAGAAGATGAAGGCAGGAGCGCATTTGGATTTGGTTGGATCATTTAAGGAGACAATGAGGGAATGTGATGATGATGCAATTAAGAGAGGGAGAGTTTTTGTTGATAATGAGGCTGCATTGCTAGAGGCTGGGGAGATTGTCGGAGCAATCGAGAGAGAAGTGATTGAGAAAAAGGATATTGGGTATTTGGTGGAGTTGATCAAAGGGGATGAAGCTGGAAGGAGAGATTCACAAGAGCTTACTGTATTTAAGTCTGTTGGTTCTGCGGTCGTGGATATGCTTGCTGCCCAATTTGTTTATGAGAATTACGTTAAGGGTTAAAATACTGAGATAGAAAGATGCTAAGTAATAAGATTTTCTATGTTATCTGTCCACTCCTTGTTTGATGATAGAGCATATTTCATAGCTGAAATTCCATGTTTCCTTGCAATAATGAAGTCCCATTCCCTTCAAATATACATAATAAACAATGATTTGCAAAAATTTTCATTCCCGTCTTCATTTTCTTTTCCTTTATGTGTGTGTGTGTGTGTGTGTGTGGGCGCGCAGGGCGAGTAATGGCAAAACAGTCGAGTGATGAGTAGAGAAGATTGGAGACAAGCAGAAAAATGGATTTCAATTATCATTAATAAATAAATGGGAGGAAAAGCTGCAAGGCCACTTATACACTTGCCGCGTTCAGTTCTTAGCCTGAAAGGGTAGGACGAAACAGCCAGAATTTGAACAGGATTATAATATTTAACAATATTATAGTTCATTTTGATGAGTCTGTTTCTTTTTGGGCGCCCTGTGGGGGATCCTTGGGAACAGTAAATCATTAAGTTGTCTTTCAGCACTATATTCCGAAGAGGCCTGCAAATACATTTTTGATTAGGAGGAAGGAATAACTCATTGTCAGAGCCATTCCAAAAATCAGATAAATTGATGCTAAGATTCTACTGAAAATGCCACAGTAGCTATTAAAGGTTGGTAAGACTTGATTAAAATCATAAGGGTGACAATTTTTGAATTATATCTGTCAGTAGTCCACCCCAACTTCATAGTTAACCATGCAACTGCTGGCGCTATGAAGAACAGGTGCTACCATACTAAAACTGCACAAATATCTTTGGATCAATTACCAAATTAACAGTTAAAATTTTCAAAGTGCAAAATCTTTGTTTTTAAGTCTTTACTAAAACTAGGTTTCTCAAAATGCCTCATGTTAGGTAAGAATATAAAGAAATCTTTTTTTTTTTCCTTGCTTTGGGAGAGAGAGAAAGAAAAGAGAATCAGAATAATAAAAGATAACTAGATAAAAAATAGCAACACCAAAATAAAAACCCATTGTCTTTAGGACAGCTGACATACCCGTGAATTAAATGCAAATCGCAATGTTTGGATCTGTGTTCCCGAGCAAACCCTCAAATCAAAACCAAGGGAATCTACACCAATTAGTGCTGCCTCCTACAGTAAAATATAAGGAAAAACAATTATATTAATGAAGAATCTCACATATCTAACAGACTACAAATGATACTAGGGAGGAATGCACTTAAAATAAAAGATATTTTCCAGAAAATTTATACATACTGCTTGCAAGTTGCAAGCAACAGCTAAAATTAAACATAATTAGCTTTCATACTTCAAGCAGAATTATTGAGTTTGCATGAGAAACAAGTACCAAAACCATAAATCTCTTTTCAAGAGCCTCAATATCATACGAACAGCAAGCATAAATAAATAAAAATGCATCAATATGTGGAAAACAAATTGCCCAATTCTGATATCATAACAGCAGTATGAATGAAAACATGGTCCAGACATTCTATAATCTCAAAGCAGTAACAAAATGTTTCCAGAGATTATTTAGCACATTCCCAAAGGACTTCCAAGCAAAACTTGTGTTACCTCCACTTGTATACCCTTGCATCTCCAACACAACGATTTCAAAGCTTGTGAGATTTTTTCTCCACCAGCTTTCAGCCGAGATAAAATTTTGCCTGCTGAATGTGCAATAGCATCGGGTTGAGCCTTCCTAAAGTCTTCTACTTCGACCATTGTCTGTAGAGAAGCAGCAGAGGTATTAATTTCTGCTAATGCAAATCTATAAATAAAACAGGTTCTCAAGCAGCACATGTTGTGCTAATACATAATGCACAATGCGAAAATGACCGTGCATATTCAGTGAATAATTTTTGGGGATATTATCAAGAAATGTCAAGACCATATCTCTATTCTCCACTAAATCTCAAGTAAACTGTTTGGCGGAAATTCAACAAATCCAATGACTTTACATTTATAACTGTGAATATTAACATTGAAGAATTGTGAAAATAGAAGAAAACTTTCCGTAACTTTATCCTAATATCAACAGCCAATGAATATTGAAATGTTTGAACTAAAGTTGCATGATTGTCGTATGCAGCAAGTTCAAACAGCAGAACAAGCAAAAACTTGATAAGAATGTGCATGTAGTGGAGTTAGTTACAAAAGGATATTAGGTGCCAACATTGATATGGATCTCAGAAAAGTACTAAATCAGCACTTAGGAATTATATAATCAGCAGGTCCATTGTTGTCACTCAGAAATGTTGTCTGAGTCTAGACGACAACTAAGCATAAAAAAATATTGGACAAATTACATATTCAAGGTGAAATTGAACTTAAAAGCAAGAAGCATTCTCCAAACACAGATACAAAAAAATGAACCAATAAAAGGAACATACTTGATGTCCATGAGCTGAAATCAACCGAATTTTAATCATTTCTATCTTGTAAAATGAAGTCCCATTTCTTGGAACCTGATTTTTCTCAGAATCCTCTGCCCAAGTTGAAATATCTTCAGATGATCCTGACACGTGTTTTTGACCATTGATCCCACCAACATCTTCCACTTGTCCTTCTACCTTTTTCCCAACCTCATTTATGTCAGGCTGATGTGACTGGTTGCCAGACATATGCTTCTGGATGTCAGAGTGTTCTTCGATGAAGGCAGGTCTTATGAGGCCCTGGATAGCTAAACCAGCTGGAGGCTGCTCCATCCAATCTATAGGAGCATCTGAAGTAACCTATGAGACATAAACAAGAACAACATAAAAAAATAAATAAATAAATAAAATTCACCTAAGACCAGGAACAATTGTAAAATTGCGATTTTATTGCTTTACAGGAATAAACTCTGTAAGTTGTGATGAAATAATCATAGCTACAATTTACATTATCAAGGAAAATACACAATTTAAGTCATCTTTGTAAAAGTACTTTTATGCCACTTGTGTGTATAATGGAAAATTACCTGAGCTATCTTTTTGGCAAAATACATTGGATGAGAAGAACGCATGGTATCCAATTTTGCCCAGTCACCAAGTGCCTCATCAGAATCATCTTCCTCATCTTCATCTTCAATAATTACAAAGTCCTATAAACAAGAAAAAGATATGCATTGCAGTTAAATACTTGTGGATGTGGAAGCCAATCTGAGGACAAGAACTGATTACAAGAAAAGGGAAATCAGACCTCATCATAATCTTCATCTTCATCAGCCTCGTCCTCGTCCTCGTCCTCATCCTCACCCTCATCTTCTTCATAATCATCTTCAACATCACTATCATCATCTTCAATTTCCTTTATTCCAAAATCAAGTTCTGATGAACCTAGTAACTCCATCTCACTGAGCATTTCCATAGCAGCATCAAAGCCTATAATAGCTTGCTGCATCATCCATAAGAGTTCACAGACCTTGAGAAACTCTGAAGAGAATCGAGGGCACTGAAATTTCTCTATTGTTGTAAATAACAGTGCATTAAGGTGCCTAAGTTGTACTTTTATGTCCTTCTTAAGTCTCAAAGGACATGCATTTTCTCATCAAAAGTTTCAAGGCCAAATGATATCAACAACATGTCCACCTTTAGTCAAAATTGAAAAAATAAGGTTTCATTCACCAATAAAAATGCTGACTTGACATGTGCATGCTTGTGTTATCATATGTGTGCATCTATTGCATAGGCCAGTCCGTGAGAAGAGAAACTTCATACCACAAAATTATTTTCTGACGTAATGGTTTGCAAAATGTCTTCATCATTCTTCACTTGAAAGTATAAGTCTGCAAAAAGTTATAGCAGATTAATACTTTCAATTGCACAAAAATAAGGCTTCAATTCCACAACAAAAATAAATAAGCATGAGAATAATGACCTCCAAAAACTTGACTTACTTCCATGTTCATCAGTGACGTAAGGCAAGTCTGGCCAAATAATATTTTCATGAGTGTCCCCATTGATCCAACCAGTCAACATTAGGGTTGCTTTGCTGTTGACCTGAATTTCACACACTACAGGTAACATTAGCTGTGCAAACTGACACAAATATAATTCATACCTATGCATTTTTTGGAGTAATGATGAGTATATGATTACTTGGGCACAGAACCACAAAAATGTGATCTAAAAAATACCTTAATAGGATATTTGCTTTAATTATAGGAATGAAGGGCATGTTTGGAAGCACAACATAATAGCATAATTAAGCGCTTAAGGTTAAGGTTAAGGTATCCCTTATTCCGCACCTGTTGCTATCAACTTAATGCACAAATGATATAAAAGTAAGCTTTCTTCGATGGCGAACATTAAAAAGTTCACTTTGACAGGATCTAATTTTAAGCCTCCCACTGTTGCTTTGGCTCAAAGTATGAAACCTAAAACTTTGAGAAGCTTCTACTCAAACTCCTGACACAACCATGATTTACGGAAAAAGCTTAATGAAAACTTCTAATCGACAGTATGCTGATGTGGAAATCCATTATGCAAAGGATAATATATTCAAATGATAGACTTACATGCACAAAGGGAAACTAAAAACTTGAAAGTTACTGTTAATTGAAGTATTTGGCTACTAAGTCCAATCTGATACCTCAACGATGGTCCTAGCAGTTTCTTGAGCTGTAAGACTCGCATCTCCACTATTTTCTGATGTGGCCTCCGCAATATCCTCAAAGGGATGATATTGTTGTCTGCTGCCTTTCTGATTAGATGGATCTACACCTGAACCTAAATGCTTTGAAGATGCTCGAATCCTATTCTTTAAGACTCTGCTCCTTAAGAAAGAAACACCCTTTAATCTTCGTGACTTGCTCCTGCAAGAACATCCATAACCACTCGTTTAATCATTAAAGTTTAGGTACTATCTCCTCAAAAGAACATGAAAAATAGAGCCTTTCGAGACTGATTACAAGTGGTAATAATATACTATGCCAACAATGAGTTCTTCTCTTTGTTTTACTAAGTCTTCCCCACTTTTCTTAAGACTATTAATTTAGCTTAGCTAGGCATTTTACTCTGCAACCGAAAAAGTAAACACAGTACACAGTACCAAGGTATAGCGAAGCTTTTAGAATGTATAAGCGGTCGAGAGTTGACGTGGATGCCGTTAACTTCCTCCAAGTTCCACGTACGACGGTAATCTACAGCAAAGAGAGGTACAATTAAAATGGAGATAGTTTGTGTGTAATTTCTGTTTGGCTGCCAGAAAATGCATGAATTTCTAGCAATACCATCAATATTCAAAAAAAATATGAACAAAGTAACGGGACGGAGGGAGAGAGTTACAAGGTATCCAAGTGGAGGAGCAAAAATTTGCGCCGGGAAATCGAACTGCTGTGGCAGTGTCAATCATCATCATCATCATTTCTTATCCTCTAACTCTCTCTTTCAATTTATTAAAGAAGCATGAGATCTGCTTGAAGCATTTCACTTCGTTGAAGAATAGATGACCGGATGAGGTGTGGGAATAATCAGGTGCAACCATACAGATTTTAGTTTTCTACAACTGAACAGGCGTTAGATATTTTATCTGGACTTAAATGTTGGTCAATCGAAACGCAAAGTTTTGCATAAAATCATTTGGACCTCTCCCGAATCGAAACGCACCGTTTTGATGCAAGAAAATTTGCAAATATCATCTTCTGTTTGGATGTGGGGAAGAAAATGCCAGAAAATAAGAGGGAAAGAGGAGAAAAGGTTGAAAAAAACAAGGAAAATCTTCCATTAAGACTCAATCTCTCGGTCTCTGCCGTTGTCGAAGTTTTAGCCAGTAACACTCTTTCCCTTTCTAATAAGAAAGCTAAACATCTGACCATGTTTGCGAATTAGGTTTAGAAATTAAAATCCGTCCCATTTTTGCCTTATTGAGATTTAGCGAAAGAACTACTGTGTTACAGGATTACTGAATTCTTGTTTAATGGTGTTTCAGAATGCTTTGCTTGAGACCTCCTCCTCTGCCACTCATTTCAAGTAGATTAGAAGTGACAAAATTCTCGCAGTGTACAAGCAGTGTGGTTGTAAGCCTCTCGACTCGATTTTTCTTATATGATGCATGAAATCATTTGCAAGATAATTTTTTTTGGAATGGATGATTTCTTGGCACTCCTTATAGAGTTTCAGCTATTTTTCAGGTATGCGCTTTAAAAGGTCCCCGACCAAGGTATCCTCGAGTGTGGAAATCGAACAAGAGAATTGGGACAATTTCCAAGTCAACCAAACTTATTAAATGCGTAAGTGTTCTTCTTTGTATCTTGAACTCGGAATTTCGCTTGTTTTTTAATAAGCCAATCGCAGAATCCTATACTTTCAAAGGTTGCTGTTTTGGTTGATAGCGGAACATTTCTGCTGATTATCGTAGTAGTTTAAAAGTTTTGAAAATCTATCAACTACTAAATTCTGTTGAATTTTGGATTCTTTGGATGATAATCTTTTTATTCTGACCTTTTGGTTCTATAGATAAAGGGATTGTCAAATGTTAAGGAGGAAGTATATGGGGCACTTGACTCTTTTGTTGCTTGGGAATTGGAGTTCCCTATAATTGCTTTCAAGAAAGCATTGAAGATTCTTGAGGAGGAACAGGAATGGAAAAGGATAATTCAGGTACTGAAAAACCTATTCCCACCGCCTACCCCAGCTTTATTTGGAAATGACCTGTAGATGAATTCGCAAAAGAAATGCATTGGTTTGTAGGTAATCAAGTGGATGCTAAGCAAAGGCCAAGGACGGACGATGGGAACGTATTTCACCTTACTCAATGCCTTTGCAGAGGATGGAAGGCTTGATGAAGCCGAAGAGATTTGGACAAGATTATTTCACCGCAACTTAGAAAGCATGCCTCGCATTTTCTTTGATAAAATGATATCTATTTATTACAAGAGGGACATGGATGACAAGGTGTTTGAGGTAGTTTAACCTACCATCTTTTCATAACCTCCAAGGCTATGAATGAGTCTTTTGCTTCTTTTGTCATGAGACACCTGTCTTCAAATACATCATTTTTGTCCCTCTATAACATATTCTTCTTGTTTATCAACTGTCATTTTTTATTCTCTCCTTAGTATAGTTTTTCAACTTCAACTGTCATTCAGATTGTTTGATCTTCGTATTCTAAATTCATATATTGCTCAACTGATACTAGTTCTTATTGCATACTGCTGCCAGTCCTGTTTTCAGTGAAGTAACTTTTAACTTGTGTAGATATTTGCTGACATGGAGGAGCTTGGTGTCCGACCAAGTGTTTCAACTGTTAAAATGGTGGGAAAAGTATTCCAGAAGCGGAGTATGCTGGACAAATATGACAAATTGAAGAAGAAATATCCGCCACCTAAATGGGAGTATCGATACATGAAAGGAAAGCGTGTTAGGGTTCGAGCAAAACATGTTGATGAATTTGATGGTGCTAATGAAGGCATAAACAGGGGCGTGGAAATTCCCAATGGTTCAACTGAATCAAATGAGGATGATGCTGTTGAAGATATAAACAAGGTTGAGGGGAGTTCTCATGGTTCAGATGAATCTGATGACGAAGATGCCAATATGAACTTAAATGAAGTATCTTGAGTTGTTACATGCTTATCATGTTAATCTGCAGTCTTTTATCTTCCAGAATTTAGGCATCCTGGTGACAACACAATCAGGCATTTAGGTGAACGAAGACTTGGATTCTTTTGTGCATATGTCCAATTAGTGATATATAACTGTAATCCCTCGCTGTTCTCCAAAAAAATTTTTGTAAGTTGTCGAGGACCTTTATTCCTTTGAACGTCGTATCTAAAAGAGATTAAATTGTTCATCGAGAGATATAATGTTGTTTATGAAACATTTTAGCTGGCTTCAAAGAATGAACGGTTCCCTCTTTCCAGAGCCCTGTGTGTTCTATTACACATCTTTAATGGCCCTTTATTAAAAGCTAATGAGCTATAGAAAGCCGATTGATATATGGTTTATGCTTGAATTAGTGCATCGCTTCAGTGTCAGTTCAAAGCAACACATTCATACATTAGTTTTTCAGGAACAAAAAATTGATTGCAGTGTCAGTTCAAAGCAACACATTCATACATTAGTTTTTCAGGAACAAAAAATTGATTGCAGTGACCTTACAAGATGGGGCAAAACTAGAAGTGAGGCTGGTGGTCGTTCATTAGGCCGAAAAAGTTGTCCTAAAGATCTCAATTAAAATGTAGTCAATGATAATAAAAAATGTTTGAAATTTTTGCCCAATTAAAGAGGAGACATAAATAACCATCACTGTGACGGTAGTTTAGTTCATCCACCCAATAAATAAAAAGCTTATTGTTTTCCATGGATAAACAAATCAAGTGTTTCATTCCTCATCTGTCCCTGAACCCTCTGTGCTTGAGCCTCTTTTATGCACAGTTCCATTAGCAGCAGGGCCCTTCTTTTTTGTATCTTTTTCATCTTCCTCATCTTCACTATACTCGCTCTCATAATCATCATATCCCTCTTCTTCATTCTCCTCTTCCTCTTCAACCCCATCCTCTGCAATGGGTCCCTCCTCAGAGATAGACCCACCCCGAGTGCCAGCCCTTGTTCGTTTCAGAATTTTAACCTTCAAGTTAATCTTTCTGTCACAACCTATCCATGAGTCACACAAGCAGTAACAAGTCAAGTTGTAGTTCCCCTCTGCCGGTGCTGGGAACTTGCCCATCACCAATCTAGAGCCATCTCGCACCTTCTCAACAGCTGCTCTTACAGCTGCACTTGTCTCCTTAACACTTGCTCCAGCCCCCTCCATTGCCTCCTCAATTGCCTTGGAAGCAGCGGTTATGGCAGCAGCTTCATCCATGAAATTTACCTTCTGGGAAAACCACACATTATTCGAGGTGGGATCTGCAAGTAGAAACCAGAAGTTCTCTTCCTTGTGAAATGGGAAGCGGGGGGCATGGGGTAGTGCACCGACCAGGCCATTAGCGCGTTTGAGGGTTACCCAAGCTTGCACAGTGACAATGTCACCCTCTTGAATACCCTCTTCACCTTCAGTTTCACATCTTACTTCAACTGCTACAGAAGGCATCATTTCTAATACTGTTTGAACATCTTGTACTTCGGATGTGGAGAATCCAGCAACATGCTCAAGCAGCTCAGCACGATCTTGCAGAGACATATCACAAAAATCCTGAAAAGTTCTCACCTTCTGCATTCAGGGACAAGAACTCTTAGCAATAGAATCAAAAGGGCATTAGATATTTATCTAAATAGACCACCATTAAATGCAAAACGATCTTCATTTGTTCCAAAGAGGCTGGAGGTTAGCAAATTTAATTGCTGTGTTGGGGCATATGGCATTAACCAAATCCAGTTGTTATAATAATAATACAGTATAGAGAGAGAATGATGGGCTTCATTTGTGAAGCTTCACATGCATCTCTATAGTTTCTAAAGATATAATTCAAATATTGACTCCCAGATGTTGTCCACTTAAACCTGAGATTTACCGACTGATTTTTTTTTTTTTTTTTTTTTTGACACATGGATTTACCAACTGCTAGCAAAAGAGGCACATTACAACATAAATTCGTGCATCGCAAGAGCCAAGATAAGATTCTATCCAATTACCTTGCGTGCTATCTTCTTGATAACAGATTCACTGAAATGTGGTAGCTGCAGAAAGGGTGCAATCCCTTCTGTGGATCCTCCTGTAGTTTTTCTTGCACTGAGAGGAACAGCCTGAAACATGAATCATACATCTCTAGTAATGTGACAAGTTTCTGCTACAAATCTTTTTGCAATGATGTGTGACAAGTTCTTGGACTGCTTAATCACAGAAATATACTGTAACAAATAGAAATTACTATCATGTACAAGTGCAGTGCAAATACTATGTGTCACAAACAAGAAGCAACTATGGTATATCAAAGTCCAGCAAAGAGTAGTAAATAGGTGTTAGTGACTATAAAGGCCTTACATATGAATGGGAATCCAACAAATAATCTATACAACCTCCCTTCCCTTCTTCAGTGATAGACAGGAGATGCGGTTATCAATCAAACATTACAGGGGGTAACTCCTCTCATACCGTGATGGGCAAGTCCAGTGATTGTCTAATAGAGATTATGTTGACATAGTGCAAGGGATGGAGAAAGTCAGTTGTTTGTGAGCACAAGTGAAACAAGCAAATATTCTTCCATTTGGGAGGAAGGGGAGGTGGAGATCTTCAACAAGCCTCAATCTTCTTCTAATACCAACGTAAACAATGAACTATTCACACTAATCAATATACCACAAGGGATGTAAACTATTAACATAAAGATACATCATATAATAAAGAAATTCTATTGTAATATAAGATCCAAAAATCAGGGAATGATATCATTCATAATGATAAACAAATAGAATCTCAAACATACCTGAATAACACATTGAGATAGCTCAACAACCCCAATTGCAGGTCTCAGCCATCCATGGCCTTGTGCAGTTCTTGGTATGACTGCCATCTGTAAGTAGAGAGAAACACTATTGAGTACCAAAGAGTGAATGGCTCAAAGAACACTAGATAGATGCATCACTAATGGAAAAAAAAAAAAAAAAGCATTAAAATAACATATAAGTGGCAACTAAATCTAGGAACACACACACATACTATTCATACTGATTTTGACATTCATGTTATCATCTTTTACATGCATCTAACTCTACAAATGTATTTTTTTTTAGCCCCCTAACATTCACCTAAGAGTTTGTGCCCTTATGACTTTTTTTTGTGCATATTTCAATCAAACATAAATAATCAGTGACAGGAGATACTTTTGTCTCAAGGCCACAAGCATGGAGCAAATATCGTCCATTTCATCCCATTTTCATCACTCAGAGGAAATTACTTGGTAGAGTACTTTACATCTTCCACAACAGCTACTTAATAAAACTGATTTTTGACGAGGGAAAGCATATAATGAACTTCTCTAGAAAAGATTTCATAAATATGTCCAGAATTGCTTGGAAGAGTCTATAGAACTCATCTTCCACTGCACCAAGATCACTTCAAGACCATCGCCTATCTTATGCAAAGAAGATGCAGGCTAAATGCCATAAAAGTAAGTGTGGCATGGGTTAATTTATCAAGGAATCAAAAAGATCATGCCCTGATAAGATTATTAGTCCCAGACTTCTCAAACAAATAGAATACAGCATGTAAAAATACCTTCATTAATTCTTCAAGAAGGCGAGGTGCAAGTTCTAGCACACGTCTAAAATCACCTAGCAAAGCCGGAGACAAGGCTGCTATTTCACGAGTTAATTGAGCTTGAATTAACAACTCTGTCTGAAGAAAAAAATAGAAAAGAAGTAAGTACATGAACTTCATCAAGGATCAATACAAGACTGTTTGGATAGTTCAATATAATCACATATTGTTAAACAAACCACCTTAACTACAGCAGGATGCTGCTTCCAAAACTTAGCCTGTTCTTGCTTAATGTTCTTGAGATCCAGATTCAACTCACTTCTAACTGACATAAAAAGCTTCTGAAGAGGTTCGTCATCGGTCCTACGAACTGGAATTTCCATATACTCAGCAGCCTTAGTGAAGACTTCCATAACTTTGCTGTATGATCAAGATGCAAATTAGTAATACAATCATAAAAGGCGAAACACACAGCACAATGTCGTATTCACATACTTTATAAGAAATAGTGAAACAGCTATAGTAAATATCCTTTACAGCAGAGGATGAGTTCATCCATAAATTTAATGTTACTTGTATGTTGAACATAACTTAAATTTATGCACAACATTAGCAATTACTAGATACTAGGAATACGAAAATTTACCTTGGAGCCAATGAGGGTTTCATCAAGTAATAGTATGCGGACAGAGTTTGATGCATGACATAGTTTCCTGTATATTTTGATGATCTCGAAAGATATATCACTGCAACCACCAATGGCAAAAGAATACAAACACCAACTATCCAAAGTAGAAGTATTCCACCAGAAGCCCCATCAATATCCAGCAGAAACTGAGGAAGGGCTATACCCATTTGAAAGCCCTGTAAGATTGTACTAAGAACTTTAGTGTCAAAAAAAAATATTAATGAATAAGTTAAGCAAAAGCTATTCATTGTCCCATAAGCTATACCTGTCTACCATCTGGATGACCATATTTTTCATAATTCTCACGGGATATTGGATCTGTTAGGGCCTGATAAGCCTTTGTTATTGATTCCACAAAATATTTGTGGGCCTCTGAAAAAAAAAATCAGAAAACAAGTGTTAGTGGGAACAGGTCATTAATTACATGGTTCATCATTCTTCCTGGTTAAAAATTCACACATGAAAGCACAAATAAACAAATGACTAAAACACCTTCAACCTGGATCTGGATTTTTATCAGGATGATAAAGAATAGAAAGTCTCCTGTAACGCTTTTTTATTTCTGACTCTGCAGCTCCAGGTTGCAGCTCAAGTATGGCATATGGATCAAAAACTTGAATCTGATTAAGAGAAATAAAAAAAAATAAATAAATAAATCATAAGTGGAAAAGGCGTGATATAACTAGAAATAAGGAGCATTATGTAAACGGAACAAGAAAAAAAAAAGTTCCTCATTTGGCAGTGATCTAGATGATAAATATTTATTTATTACTTACTTCACGACTCATATTTTTTATGTAGTAAACCAGGAATATCATGATGATCCAAAGAAGTATCAATGTCAAGTTACTGCAAGTGGAGAAGTTTGAAATCTGCCAGAAATGAAAAAAGTAAAAGATAAAAAATGAAAAATTAATAGAATTGCAGGGCCAAAGAGCTTAATCCCAAAAGTAGCATAACTGATAGCATTGAAGGTACCAATATAGAAACCCACCCGCTTGAATATAGATTTCCGGTACTTCCCTGAACGGGAGCATTCAGAGCACCGGCAGTGGATGCTCTTACTTTTCTTTGATGCAGCGCGGCATAACTTCATTATTGTATAAGGCACTAGAGGCAGTGCCATTATTGTCAAAATGAATATTGGGAACAACGCACTATTCTCTTCAGAGGCAGCCATGGCAATCTCCTACCTAAAAGTTGTCCATACATAATTATAATTAGAATTCTTAAGTCAAACTCCAAAGAGTCGCAAGGAGGCTAATCTCCCTCAACGAAAGTTCAATTTAGAAGTAAACTAAAATAAATTAATGCAACAATCGAAACATTTAAAAAAACACTACCCATGAAAAATCAAACAATAAGACACAATAATACCGCAGTTACTTGTCAAAAAAATTATCATAAATAAAGATTAATATTGGGAACGGACCAATAAAAGTTTATATTTGAGATTCTTTTAAAAATGATAACCCAGGCAAGTTATTCCTGCACATGCATCAGATGAATTCAACCGAATCTCTCGAGTTACTATTATCCAAAATAACCCTAATTTATGAAATAAAACGACCTAAACATGACCAAGAATGAAGAATCCATCCAAAATACATAATCTCCAGTGAACTAAAAATTCAATCACGTCCAAAACAGCTTACAAATCCAATTAATGTGAAGCAAAATCATAATCAATTCCTATCAACGAGGGAAAAGAAATCAGGAATTTATACAAAAACTGAACTTAGGTCATTCGACCATTTATCAATCACTATTGACGCGAAAATCTCAATCTATAAGAAAAGGATAAGTGAAATTAATATTTTGAATACCCAAAAAAGAAAAAGAAATCGAGATCGGATAAACTTCAGAACGCTTTGTCTGAACGATGGCGCGAATATGGACTCAGGAAGAAAAATGCACAGTTGTTGAGGAGAGGAGATTTATTGGGTTTTGCGTTTGAGATCCAGATGAAATTTGCAAAGCCAGGGTTTTTATGATTTTACGGTTTTATCCTTAAATTTGATAAATATCGTCAGGCTAGACTCGTCATTTCGTTTATTAAAATTGTGTTCCAAGTCTATAGCCTTCCAATTTTTATTTGCACGCTTATTTTTCCGTTACTAAAATAAATATGTGCATTGAATAAAGTTTAGAAACAAAAAAGACTATCTCATGTCTAGTTTATCACTGTACATTATGAAATATACCGTAAAATTTTTGCTTTTAGCATTTAATTTGTGATTATCAATTATAATTGTTATATTTTATTTGTTTTAAATCATTAACATTAAACATCGATGTTGTAATAATAAAGTGTTAACACTAACAATCATCAAGTGAAATTGAAATTTTATTTCTTTCAAACAAATATTTATTATAAAGAAATAAGTATATCCTTGTTTGGCCTGTGTGCAAGATTTCATTTATATGTTAGCAGTAAAATAATAATATTTTATGGACTTATAATTTAATTTCTTAATATGTATTTTTTTTAATTTATTGAAGACTTTTATAGAGATAAATAATATTATAATAATAAGAGGTAGTCTTCTTTTTGACTCATCAAATTGGTGAAAAAATATAATTAAAAAAATTCAAATTTAATATCTTTTATTTCTATCCATCATTTAATATTAATAAACTGGTATTCTAGAGAAAAAAAAAGATAAAAAATAAAGTTTAACTTCTATTTCTTCGTAAACAAAAATATTCTTATAAAGAAATTTTCGTAATTTATTTAATCCTTCCATTAAGCAGAAAAGTTAAGAGGAGAAAAGGTTTGGATTTTATGGAAAAAGAAAAGTTTTCAAGAAAAATTCGGATTCCCGATGCAAATTTGAATTCCCCTGATTCTCAAGTCTACGGCCAAAATCCTCAAATTCCTTTCGCGTTCCGAATCCATCAGCTAATCTGCCAAACCACCCATGGCCTTACCTACAGAACCAACACATAAACGTCGCCACAGCAACCACTCTAATATACTCCACTCCGCCACCACCGCTCTACTCTCACTTATCCCCGCTCGTAAAACGTCGCAGTCTTCAAGAATCACTCTACCTCCTCCCAAGCTTTGCATCCCTTTTCAATTTCCCGACTTGTCTTATTGCTCTCCCTTCGATTCGACTCAGCCCGACTCGGTCCCTCCAAAATCGGCTGCCGTTAAAGGGTTGTCCTCTGCTGAGTCCAACTCGGGCTTTCCGTCAACGGTCAGGATTGCAGGCCTCAATTCTAATGGCAAGGGTGGCGGCCCCGCTTTCGTTGGTCAGGTTTTCAGTATGTGCGATCTTTCAGGGACTGGGCTCATGGCTGTTTCTACTCATTTTGATATTCCCTTCATTTCCAAAAGGTACTTATTAGTTACTGAACTAGGATTTCTTATGCGGTGGTGAATATGAACAGATATGTAATTTTTCAATTATTGAATCAGATTTTTCTCGCTCAATTTCAATAACCCCTGTAGCTAATCTTAGTTTTGGTATTCTGATCAATTAATTTTCTAGATACATGGGTGTTAAGAAACCGAATAGTGGCAGCATTTCGGGTTATTGATAACACTGATGTCACTAAGTTTTGCATTTCGTTATGGTTATATTAACACTTGCAATAGACTAATAATAGAGTAAACATAATATAGTTATACTCTCATTGAATTGTTAAAAGAAGCGGATACTTTTGATTACTCCTGGTTCACAATTGAATTTTTCGAACAATTAAATGTGGCATAGTTGTTAATTTTTTAAATTTTACTCAAAATTTTCCAACTAAATTTAACCCAGGGAAAGATAAGAAAATCATAAAAATGTTGGTTTAATTGAACCCAAACAGGAAAATGACAGTGGAATCCCGTTTGAAGAATTGCATTTCATTTCCATTTCTGCAGCAAACATATCAACTTTATTGTATGTTTAAGCAGATCTCCTTTGTGTTTATGTGTGTTGTGTGTTTGAAGTTGTTATGTTATATCATATCTCTTCCTCACTAAAGGCCATTGGTACACTATGCATATTCAGCTTACCCTTTTAAAATCTGTATGACTAAGTAGAATCTTTGATCTACAGAACACCTGAGTGGCTTAAGAAGATATTTTCAACGGTCACTAAATGTGAGAGGAATGGTCCTGTGTTCCGTTTTTTCATGGATTTAGGCGATGCAGGTATGTCCTAATGATTATAAGTTGTTCATAATCTCTTGATTTCAAATTTTCCCATTTAATCGTTTCTTCTCACCTTTTCTCTAGTCATTCTTCTTGTAGTTTCTACTATTCAATTTGGTCAAATTTCTATCCTACACAATATACTAAATTCTGACTTGATATATGTATTTTTAGTTACATACGTTAAACGGCTAAATATTCCAAGTGGTGTGGTGGGTGCTTGTCGACTTGATTTGGCATATGAACATTTCAAGGTATTGCTGACTTGAATACATGAATACTCTTTTATGTTATATAATACATATAGTCAGGTTGAATGTTTAATTAAATCCTACTTTTTACCAGCTCATTGTTTTTTTCTTTGTTTTCTCCTACTCGATTCTGTTGATACATGTTTATTTTGAAGTATCATTTTAATTCTATTAACCTTCAATGAAACGTTGTATGCATGATTTAGGTTTTTGTAGCAAAATGATATGGTATATCATGTGAGCGCACATGTAACTACTCTCGTAGGAAAATTTCAATTTGGCTTTTGTCTATTTGGATATCCAAACTTTCATCTGCCCATTTAGACTAATGCAAACTCCCTTCTGATATATGTTTTGGCAGGAAAAACCTCACCTATTTCAATTTGTTCCTAATGAGAAACAGGTAACACATAGTCAGCTTTTTAAATATTTACACAAGTTATGAAATTTCATCATACTTCTGTTTATATTGATACTTCATAATTATTTTTTTGACCTTACAGGTCAAGGCAGCAAACCAACTTCTCAAGACCATTCCTCAGAGTGATGGGAGGAGGAAGGTTGATGGAGTGCCTGTTTTCAGTGCTCAAAATTTAGATATTGCAATAGCTACTGCAGATGGGATTAAATGGTGTGTTATAATGTCATCTATTGTCAAACAATTTCAATCAGTAGATTGATATCTTCTTTTCTCTATATGGAAGCTTTGCATTTTCTGTGAACACTGAGAGTTTTGCATAGAATTTAGGTTAGCTCGCTTTTAAAGATTTTATCATTTACTATTTGATATAATGATGTATTAGTGCCTTCTTGTTCAAAATAATACTTGTTATTTTGCTTTCTCCTGCATCACTGTTAGATAACATATGATTGCTAGTAGTATACTATTATTATCAGATAACATGCTTACTAGTACTATTAATGAAGTAATATGATTGCTCATGCTGTTACTTTCCTTTCACCAGGTATACTCCATACTTCTTTGATAAAAACATGCTAGATAACATTCTTGAAGAATCTGTTGATCAGCATTTCCATTCTTTAATTCAAACTCGGCACATGCAACGCCGACGTGATGTGATTGATGACAACTTGGCAGCAGAAGTGATTGAAGAAATGGGAGATAGCATGATGGAGCCACCAGAGGTAATGCTACTAGTTTTCCTGATTTAGCCTCTATTTACATGAAGTTGTAGAGTCAGTTTTAAACTAATTCATGTGTTGACTAGAGAATTTTATTCGCCATTCTGCAAGCAAGTGGGTTTCATGGTTTTGGTTGCCGGCTCTAAAGGCCTTATGATTTCACATTGATTTGTGAATTTTCGGATTTCTGATTCACTCTTTATTGGTTCTTTTATGTTGAATAAAATTCATGCTGGATGATTGTCAAAAATTAAGATGTGAAGTGTTGAATAGATGTTTGAGTCCATACTATGGATTGCTTGCCTATCTGGTGAAACTGAGCTAGTATATTATTGATGGTGGAGGTATTTTGCTGACAGGTTCAGGAAATGCTGGATGAAATGGGCCATCCTGCAATACCTCTGAGTGTCATTTCAAAGGCTGCTGAAATCCAGCTTCTTTATGCTGTTGACAGGGTACTCTTGGGTAATAGGTGGTTGAGAAAAGCAACTGGTATTCAGCCAAAGTTTCCATATATGGTTGATTCTTTTGAGAAAAGGTACGTCCTATAGCTTTTCAACAACATCTATTTGCTTGTTTTAAGTTTGCGGTGGGCAGTACCTCTATTTTCCAGATCTTGAGTTGATTTGCACTATAAATGAATTATATGGGAATGCAGAGATTTAGACAGTCAATTTTATCTGCGTCGGCGAATATTAATGCTTGTAATGAAGCTGAACATTAGCTTCCTTATTGTACCAATTTGCCCTGCTTTGATGTGAAAGAATATTCTGGTGTCCCATGCTCTTTGACTTAGCATATCATGGATTTAATTATCATGTATTTTAACCCTTGCTGTACGAGCAACCTCTTATATAGAGTAACAACATCATAGGAGCAATATAGTTTTCTGAGTAAATGTGAACCAGATTTCTAAGATGTTACTAAAAGTTGATGGGCATAATTTGTTACACATTAGGGATGCAATGTTCCTTAGAAGAGTTGCATTATGCATCTTTCTGGATTAAGCTTCTTTGTAAAGTATATATGTAATTTCCCTTTATTGGTGGTCCATTGGTATTGAAAGCATGTAGACTTTACTTTTATGGTGATCAGCCCTCTTTAAGTTTGCAAGTGAATCTACACTAAGGTGATTGCTGCTAGATTTGGTGAAGTCTAAGAAGGCAGCACCATAAGAGGTCACTAATATCCATATTATGCAAGATAGCCTTTCAGAATTCTTCAAAGTTAATGATGCTTGGATAGTTTTTGCTTTCATTTTATATTTTTTGGAAATAACTGGATTGGAATTTTCTCAATTTGGTTTGCTACAAGATTCAACAGATGAATCCTATATTTCTATTACTGCAGTCATAACAATTTTACTTCCGTGATGCAGAAGTGCATCTTCTTTTCACAGAGCCTCCGAGTCAACCAGCTATATTGCCAACCGTAAAACCGATGATATTTCTTCAAGAGGTAAATTAGAAGACAATTCTCAAATCAATCATGAACAAAGAAGATATCTGCAGTTCCCGTTTGAAGATTGGTTCAAGCATCAATGGTTGAAAGGACAGTTGAAACCTGAAAAAGAATCAGAATTAAGGTGCCACGCATTGCTGATCATACTATCATATAAATTTCTTATGGTCTTCACAATCTTCTGATTTCTCCTTTCTTGCAGATCACAGGGCCCACCAGATGAATACGCAAGGCAGAAAACAGAGGCCAGTCCTTTTCTTCCAAAGATCACAATGGTTGGTATCTCAACCGGAGAAGCAGGACAAATGAGTAAAGCTAGTTTGAAGAAGACAATGGAGGATCTAACAAAAGAGTTGGAGCAGACAGATCATGAAACTTCTCCTGGAAGTGGCAATAACAGTAATCGATTAGAAATTGAAGATAGGGATCCGTTATTTGTTGCAAACGTGGGTGATTACTATTCTGGTATGTCGAGGACAAGATCACCTCGATTTGTCCGTGGGGGAAACAAATGAAGAGGCTTCTCAGGAATGATTTTACTTTATTACATTTAACAAAAGAAAGGAAAATGTAAAGTTGGTAATGCAATGCTTAACAGGTCATATGTTCTCAGTTTTTGGCAGGTCAGTTAATGTGAATGCATATATATGCGATTTTGCAGTATACTCTCTATGTTGTAAAATCAAAATGCAACTTAATTTGATATAGATGATCTGTTGGGGAAGATCGTGTGGCCCCTGTGGCTTTTAATTTTGATGCATTAGTTCCGCTCCATATTACTTCAATTTTTTATTTCATTAGATTGCTTTAATCGCTAAACTAAATTTGACAAGAAACCCCTTAATTTTTTGCATCAACAAATGAAATTGTTAAACCTCCATATATGAAATCACTAAATTTGACAAGAAACAACTGTATTTCCCTCCCCCCACAGCACACTTTTCTGTTATCAACAAATGGAACTGCAAAACCTCCACAAATGAAGATCCAAAAGACAAGTAGTGCATTATCATCAAGAGTGAAAGGGAAAGAAATGCTTGTTGTGGAGTTGGGTGCTCCAATTGTGCGGCACTTTACTTTCCCCACGCTACAAAGTGGTGGGTGTGTGGTGACCCCCCTTCCCCTCTTCATCTCCCTCTTTCTCACACATACAACTCTTGTTTGGAATTAAAAGGGAACATGATTTAGTTCAACAAAACAAGCAAAAAAAAGGGTTACTGCAATTAAATTGCTTAGAGATGATGATAATGATGCCTATATATCTCTATTTCTCTATCAACCTTGCATAAGCCCACAAGCTTCTTCTCTTCCTCTCATTCTGCTTTCAAAAATTTGCCAAGACCCCCCATGTCATATCTCCAACTCTACAAAAAGAAGACCAAATGCATTTCCACAATGAGCATAACAATCACTTCACCAAGTCTTTTCTACATGTTTAGGGTGCCCTAAAAGTCACAAAAATATGTCATTAGGTCTCATAATCTGACCCAAGAAGTGAATAAGAAGGGAAGAGGAGAACGTCTTTTCCAAAAATGATTTAGTTTTGACAAGCATAACAGAAGTACCCACAGAACTTAATGCCTTTTGCCTTAAAAATCAATGTGGAATGTTTGAAACCTGAATTAAGTTAGAACCCACCAACTTGTCAAATGTTTAATTCAATGTAGAAATGAATAATTTTCATTATTAGCAGCTAATCCTATTGAAATTTGAAAACTCTCGCATGGCATTCACGTTTTTTATCCAAAAAATATTGGAATTATGAAATATTTGGTAATCTGAAATTTTCTTATATTAAGATTTGAATTTATTACTTTTACATACTACCCGTGATTCCATGAACACTTCATAATTGGATTATGAGGCATGACAAGGTATAATTAATTTTAAAATTTTAAAATTTCAAATCGAGTTATGATTATGAAATCGCATGTTCAGGAGCCGAGCTAGACTCCGAAACTACAATTTTTTTTTTTTAATTTATAGGTAAAAATGTTTAAATTTTTTTTGAGTTTTAGGGCCCGGGCTCGCCCCCTCCACCTCTACTAGGTCATTACGTCAATTTATAATATTAATTATAATTTAATAGCCGACCTAAAAAAATAAAAAATCAAATAATGTATTAATTGAAATGATAGACGTTTCAATCTTTTTATAAAAAAATTTAATTTATACAGTTTGATTTTTTTTTTTTTTTTTTTAAAAAAATGTGCAAAGAAAGTTATTCACGGGTGGACATGGAAGAACTCATTTTCCTTGACTTGTAGAATTGCATTGCGTCATCTAGTTGCTAGTTATAAAAGGGGATTTAGCATATAAGAGGTAGTAGTGGGTGTTCCCAAATTATGAATTTAAAATCTGTAAAATAATTAATTAAATAAATAAAAAAAAGTTGCTAACTTTGTTAATTTTTCATAATCATCATCAACAATAACAGAGAATTCTATTGCTATGCATGTTTTCCCAACCCTTAATTACTTTCTCACAATCATCCAAATGTCAATTCCAACATCCTCATTTTCTTTCTTTAACCTAATTAATATTAATATAATTAAAATTTTCCTTTTAATTACAGTGTTCACTTTTTGGTCGACAAACAACTTCCCTCGCCTTCTATCTTTTTTTTTTTTTTTAATACTATACTTGTTTAATCTTTTTCCTCCCTCAACCTCAAGAAAGAACCAAAAAGAGTATCTGTGTACGGATATTTGCCTTGCTTCTAGAAGCATATATTCTCTTTCTTTGTTTCTTTATGTTATTCTATTTTTTAATTTTTTAATTTAAAAAATAATATTTAAAAGAAATCTTCTTTATTCTCTCCAAAAAAAAGAAATATCAACGCAGTCCTCATTGCCCAGGTCAAATATTTATTTACCTTCTAGACTAAACCTACGTGCAGAATTATTACTTTTGTTATTTATTTATTTATTAATCAAAACGTTAGGTTAATTGAAATGATTAAACCCATCACTTTTAATTAATCTATTAACATCATCAATATAAAGGAATTGCAATAATAGTATTGTATTTTTATCAACAAAAAATCCATAATCAGCCATAATTGTTATTTTTTATCATATGATAAAATAATGATTTTTTTTTAATCAAACATAATATAAATAAATTAATTTGTCGCTTAAAAAATATCATTACATGCTCGTTTTATAATAAAATAAATAATAAATTAAAATTTTACTAACTTTTTTATTAAAAAATTTTTCAATGTTAAAAGAAAAATCTACATAAATTTTTTAATTAAAATTAGGCATGCTCTAGATAAAAAGGTAGCCCTAGGTAGCTAAGATTAGTTATAAAAATTCCTTATTTTCAAATCTTTAATTAATGTTTCATTCAAGAGAAATGTTGTACCAAATTATCTTATTTATTTCGTTTTTCAAATAAAACGTGTAATGCATAAAAAAAAAAAAGAAATGAAATTAATCAATTTTGACATTCAATATGTATGAGGTTTGATAATGGAATGATTCTGTTGTCTTAATTTGGTTTCTTACCGCTTATGAAAATAAAAAGGCAATCCACAAATTTATGCGTACGTAACACTTCTTCTAACAGTAAAATTAATTAAACTGTTCTGATTGGGACAACAGTTTTGGGAACTTCAAAAATTTACCATACGATAGAGGCACCGTTAAAAATGCCAAGATTCCCACAATCAAAAGCATCAATTGATAGATCACCCATTTTAAACGGCTCAAGACTCTTCACCAAAAGTTTGTGTACGAGGCACCCAACATAGTAACAGGAACTTCTTCTTCTTCTTTTTTTTTTTTTTTTTTTTTTTTTTTTGTCCATGGCTTAACACATAAATCATATGCTCCGTTCATCTCATAATTTTTTTTGATTAATAAAATTTAATATTAGTTAAATTATAATTTTTATTTTTTTATCGTGTACCCTTGTATTACTATTTCATATCTAATGTTTAAGGCAATTAGCCAATGTATTAGTGAAAAATTAAAAATTAATATTTTAATTTTATATATATCAAGATTTATAGTAATTTAACTAATAATTTAATGGATGAAAGTGAGAAAAAAATTATGAGATTATTATTTTTTAGGACATTTATAAACCAACACTGAGGCTAAAATTTTGAAATGACAGAGTAATAAATTTACCATTTATTACTGTTTTGTTTTCTTCCTCATATGTGGTAAATATTCTTACTGGACTGCTCTAATGGACCAAATATCAAGGGCAGACATTTGGAGCGCAGCGGACCAAATCACAACAATATTCACCCACGTGGCATACATCCAACGGTCAAAAAGTTAATTTGCCACGCGGACTTAGCACAGAAAGCCCGAAGCCTTGTGCGTCCAGCGTGCCGGAGTGCATTGAATTTTAGGATTTTGTTTAATAAAGGCCATGTGGGCCAATTCTGTAATTTTGTAGCCAACTTTTCACGCGCCCGTATTACTGACGCCCTAACCTGCATTGCGAACACCTGGACCGTGTTAGACGTCACTTTTCTAACAGAAAAAAAGACGCGTTCACGCTCCGAGATAGAGCGTGCATAATAAGACCCGGTTTTTTGTTTGTACATGTTTCTAAATATGGCACTAATATATTTATGGCTAGCAAAAACCCGACCTAAGAAGTACGTAGGACTCGCCCAAAACGCAGTCAAGTAATAATTGTACGAAAACGAAACCCTATTTGTTAACCTAAAAATGCCCTAAATGTGGAGTACTTAAAAGGGGATATTTGTTTCCTCAAAAGAAAAGGGGAATGTGTAACGATGCATGATAAATGAGTTCTATTTTTTGTATGCAAATTTATGAAATATCAAATTAATAATCTCTTGTAAATTAAATGAACTATTGTTCAAAGAAAATTTATTAAAATTTGTATTTAATTTGGCAATTAATTATAGTTTTCTTAGATAATCAACAATTGATCTTTATATATATAATTGCACATTAGTTTAGAATTTCACATTTATAGTTTTACTTTAGGAAAAATCAACTAATTTTTCTTGTACTTATTAAACTAGGATTGGTCATGACTGATGCCAAATTCGTGAAGTAATATGGATAACACGTGTTAAGTGTGACGGTTAATTTTCTACATGTGATAATATTAAATTCGAAAAGTAATATATATAGATATCTGAAATTAAAGTATGACCGTTAAATTTCTACATATAATAAATAAAAAACTGACAGAAATATGTTATTATTCTTTTCTTTTTTAATGAAATTGAGATTGCTCGTTGACTGTGCTAAATTCGAGGAACAGTATAGATGACATACACGTACTGCATTTTAATTGCCGTTATGCTTAAATTTAACGTTTAGTGAAAGAAACGTGAATAAAAGTACATTGTTGTTTTTTATCATTAAAATTAAGATCGCCAATAGAGTTATATTAAAGTTGACAGATAATATGTATAACACGTGTTTATTTTTGTAAGTTAAAAGTACAACGACCTTAGTATATGATAGATCTCCTAATAAATTTAATATCTAATAAATTTAACTGGGGCGTGCATGTCTCGCATGTATATAAAAATACATTTTACATACTTAACTTTATTTTAAAATATTAAAAAAAATAATGAAGAAGAAAAAAAAAACTAGGCCGTTTTTTTTGAATATGTAACAAGTTATTTCAATTTAAATTATAGTACAATTAATTTTTTTTATTTTTATTTTTTGGGTTGGGTGGGTTTTGCACCGTTCTATTAACATAGTGGGGTTAACATCTCATTCAATTATTCCTAGGCCTTTCTACTTTATTCCAAAACTACTAAGTGGTAATAGCCCCACTTAACATAAGAGTGTTATGATTTTGAAAAATTAATAAAATGAAATATGTTTAAGCCAATTGTAAGACATGCCGTAGCAACAGAACACAAGTTTCTTACTAAAGTAATCACTTAAGTATAGGTAAACTCGCGCAATGGCGCGTGGTGTAACTATTTTAGAGACATTAGCAGAAGCACTGGGTCCAATCAAACTTCGAGTAGCAAAAAGAATAGGGTGATGCATGTAGGAAATTGTACAAGCAAATAGACCAAACTCTGCCCTTCTCTTCTTTACACTGCCATTTCACTATTGCATGGGCTTTGGTCCCCTTTTGACATTTTCATGAAGTCAAAGAAAAAGCAAACCTTGGTTTTCTTTTCTTTGTAAACCAAAAACCAGTGTTCTTTTTCTTTTTTTTTTTTTTTTTTTTCTGTAAAGGACAAGAAATGCAATGCCCATCTCTTTTTCTCTTTGTATAAATAATTAACAATTCACCAAGTCAGTGCTCCACCATCATTCCTTCTCTCTCTCTCTCTCTTCTTACTCTGTCTATGCATTTTCTCTCTCTTTTTTCTTTCTAATATTTCTTTTTCCTTCTGTCCCAACCAAAACTCAAAAGTCAGCGCCGTCCTTGTTTCTGCTCTCTCTCTTTCCTAACCCATTTGCTCTCAGAGAGAAGCAAGAAAGAGTAGGTTATAATTTCTAGGTAGATTTGGGAGGCTTGATGGATGAGGACTGGGATCTGTTTGCTGTAGTGAGGGGTTGCATTCCTGCCGCCAACACAGTCACCCCTCAAACCTACGTAAACACCACCGACGATGCGCCTGATATTCAAAACGGCAGTAACTTTCAAAACCCTTTGGATTGTTTGACCTTTAATCATGTCGATGCTCCATTTTCTTTTCCTGCTATTGCTCTTGCTCAGCAGCCTACAAACAATGGGTGGCTAGAATTGCAAGATTCTTACATGCCTTTTTTGCCTACCACAATTGATCAGCCAAATATTCTTAGTTCCTCCATTTCTGATTTTTGTGGGTTTAGTGGCCAAAATCAGCCACAACTTGCCCAACAAGAGCAACTGCAACTGCAACATCAGCAACAGCTACCGCTACCCCCTCCCCCATCCCCACCACCATCTCTTCCACCACCACCACAGCCCCTCAACGTACCCTTAAGCCTCCGCTTCAACAATAGCCCGCAACAGAGAAAATTGCACCAACAGGGTTCTCAAAGGCCTGAGACAACTAACTCTGTCCATCCTTTACGCAACACCCCATCGCCGGCCAGATCAAGAAAGAAGTATCTATATATATTTCCTTTAATTCTTGCGGAATTTTGCATAATTAATTCCCATGAGTAAAGTTTTCCACTTTCATTGTTTTGCAGGAAAAGCAATATGAAGAGGCAGGTAATGCAAGTAACTGCCGATAATCTCTGTAATGATGTGTGGGCTTGGCGCAAGTACGGACAGAAACCCATCAAAGGCTCTCCATACCCAAGGTTACATCTTTGTCAAATTTCATCGCTGTCAAAATATTGTTTTTCCCTTTATTTGACTAAATATTTTCTAATTTTAATTTTGGTTTTTACAGGAACTACTATAGATGCAGCAGCTCTAAAGGATGTGCAGCGAGAAAGCAAGTAGAGAGGAGCAACACCGATCCAAACATGTTCGTCGTGAGTTACTCCGGCGATCATACCCACCCTCGTCCTACTCACCGGAATTCGCTCGCCGGAAGTACCAGAAACAAGTTCCCCACCATCCAAAAGCCTGACATTAAGGAAACCGAGGAGCCAAGTGGTGAAAAGGCGCCGTGCTCGTCCCCACTTTCTGCAACAAGTCTTTCTCCAACAACCCCACTGTCAGTTTCTATGGAGCACGAGCTGGCAGCGAATGAGAACATCGGGACAGATGCTGGAAATATGGATGGAGCTGACTTGCTGGAGGGCCATGGAATGGAAAGCGACGGTGACGGAGAGGGTGATGGTGATGGTGACGGTGACGGTGATGGTTACAGTTACGATGATGAGGACGATGAAGATATTCTGATTCCCAATATGATGTTAAATGAAGATATAATCAAGGGTTTGCAAGAGTTGGGTACTTTTGGTGATGGTGCTTTTGGTTTTGGCAGCACTAATAGTGGAGGCTTAGGTCGCAGCCCAGACTTTGGCGACAACTTCTCCTCTTGGGCGGTCGGTAGCTCCGCCGCAGTTGCTGGTGCCCGTGGCGGTGACTGAGACAAGCCTCTAAAAAAGCTGTTTCTTTTTCAATAAGGAAAACGTAGGTTTCAGTATATTGTTCGAGGATGCTTATTTTCCTTTTGTTTTCGTAGGCAATAGACAAACAATAGAAACTATAGGGTTTAATGCAACCTTTTCTTTCTCGCCGGTATAGATAGATGTACAGAGGGATAGATAGAATCTTTTCCCTCTCCACCTATAGCTTCTTTTTGTCTTTAAATCTTTTTCTTTTCTCCTTTCTGTTGTTGCTTCCTTCCTTCCTTCCTTCCTTTCTTTTTTACAAATTTCTTCGTCCTAATTACTTTGGCATCCTAATTAAGTTACCTTTTAATATATAAAAATTGATAAATAATTCTTCATTTGACTATCGTTATTAATTATATTTAAATAATTCTACTTATATCTGCTATTTTTTAATTAATATTCATGTCTCATGCTCGGGATTAACATTTACTATTACTGAAATCAGATTTTATGTTTCTTTATAGAAAAACATTTGATATTTTTTACATATATAAAAATCAGAAGAGTAAAGGTACTTAGTTGGTAATTCTATCATATTATCAACTACTATTCTAGTAATTATTCTAAAAAATATATTTTAACATTTTTTAAATTTCAAAATAAAAGAAGTTAACTTTTTTTTTTTTTCAAATGAGACATAAATCAAAAAACGAAAGTGCAACTATATATATATATATATATATATATATATATGAAAAAAAAAAAGAAAATGAGAATCTAACATGATATTTCTTCTTAAACCAATTATTTAACACAGGTAATATATACTCCCGGTAACAACACGAATGATTATCATGCATGCATGGATATCATTGAGCTTTTTTTTATTTTCCAAAATTTCATTTTTGGGATGTCATGAAACCACCATAATAATGATATACCACAACCCAAAGGAATCTTGTTGTTATGTTACTTTCTAAATAATTATAACATAAAATTAATTATTACTACCTAGCTACTAATTAGGATTACTATTATAATAATTTTATTTTATTTTTATATAATGAAAATTCATTACTTTGTTAGTCATTAGCATGAATATGTAACTACTTAATTAAACTTTTTATGTATAGGGCAATTTTGCCTTTTCATGCTTATGTAATTATGTTAGCATATAATTAGTGGGTAGTAGTAGTAGTATTGATTGACTATTCAACACTTTCATTAATTTGCCACGTACACCACATCATTTCAACTGCTTAGACTGGCCCCATTTTCAACAAAAACATAATTCTAATTTTTAATTTTTAATTTTCAACTGTTTTGTAATTTTTTTTTTTAATTAGTAAGTTACTTTTCAAAATGAGAAAAAAAAAAAATCATGATAGGATTTTAAAATTACAATTATTAGTAGGTTACCTTTTTTAAACATACAAAAATTAAATTTTGAGATTTTATGTCAGAATGTTTGCGAAAATTGAAATATAAGTTTGGTTAATTCGTAAGTGGGTGCATGACAGTTGTCGGATCCGTGTATGGAAGGCTTCAGACCGTGACACCGACTCCGGTTCAGACGCCAATCACGAGACAAACAAGGTATTCTAGTCTTTTTTTTTTTTTTTATTATTATTACTATTTTTTTATTGTCTGTTCACACTTTATATTATATTAGTATTATACGAAGAGAGGGGACTCCTTCAAGGTCAAATATTTTTCATCCCTAGATCATGTTAGAGTTGGTCAAACATATTTTTTTGTTGCAAAAATATTTAATTGATGAAAATAATAAAGAATGCGAGTAATTATATAAATAAAAAAATAAAAGGGAGAGGACGAAGAACAGGGGCCGTCCTATAAGTAAGCACAATCGATGAGGTAGTTGGGGAATCTCATAATGTCAAAATAGCGATGCAAGTTGTTCTTCTGCCTATCTTATCATCAGACTCACTCCTTCGTTGGGTTTTTTTAGTCATTTTTGTACTGTAATTTTTTTTATTAACTAAAAAGTTTAATACCGAAATAATACGAAGAACTATATAATAAGAATAATTTTCACATCGAGTTACCAAATTGGCGAAAACTTTTATAGCTGAGAGAACTTAAATTCAGGATCTTTACATGGGGTTAGAAGAGTAATTAAATCACGTGTGGTTCATATTTTCAGATCATACAACAAGTATCAGCCTGAAATCATTGATTCCCTTAATCGAAATAATAAAATTCTGATTTTTCCCTGAATCGAAATAATAAAATTCTGGCTTCACAGTACGTTTTATTATTCATAAAATACAAGTGCAGATTATATATGTAAGAATTATTTTCTATTTTTTTTAATTAAATCTCACTCGTAACACACATTATTTATTTTATGTTGAATTGCGTTGGACATCTTATTAAATTATTTTCAATACTAGCATATAGTATATATTTTAAAAAATTTAGTATTTATTTTATTTATTGTAAGAGAAGTAGAATCCTAGTTGGATAGTATGCAAATAATTAGTTTTTATGGTAACTAACCCTAGTTAGATATTCTATTTCTTGCATGTACCAAACACAATAGCACATTTTGACTTGAAAGACATTTAATTTTATTTACCATACCAATTCTTGATTAATTTCTTAAATTTTGTAGGGTGGTGCGAAGCTATATATTATTATTATATTTTATTATTAGAATGAAGTTTGAAGGTAAAGGAAACAAAATGGTAATTAATCAGGATAAAAAAGAACAATTACTACATTGGCAGTAGATTTTAACATCACGAGATTTTAACTTTGTCTAGTAGTTGAAGCACATTAGATCATATTTTGATAATTTTAGAATCGAATTATGGAGTCGGCATATTGAAAAAACTTTTAATATAATCATTTTCCAATTTAAAATGAATTAATCTCTCATCTAACCATTAAACAAGGAACACCTTTTTGATAAAAAAAAAAAAAAAAAAACCATTTCCCTAACCACCAAAAAGCTTTATGTTTCAAGTTAATGATAAAAGGAAACAATCTTTACATAATTGTGCATCAATTAATATGCCATATGGTGGTTAAATTTTTTACATGATCACTTTTCAATTTGTCCATTTGTTGGGGAACAACAATTACATAATTGCATAGCTTTTTAATTACTAGAGTTATCTATGCTGTGGGACGGGCCGGACTAACCCATTCGAGCCTAAAGTTTTAAGCCCTCTTTCAAGAGATCTGGACTAAAGTTGGGTCAGGCCTCAGGGACAAAAATCCCTGCTCAGCCCATGGATCCTAAACCCACTCTTAAACTTGCTGATCTCCACCGTTGACATATGGGTCCCTGTTGAGTTTCATAACTTCCATCTGAAAGAAAATCCATGTAGATGAACGGTTGAGATATTGCCGGTCATTACTGTAAACCAACAGTCCCATTTCTCTCTAAACTGAGAAAAACGCTGTGAGAGAGCAGCAGAGAAGAATATAAGAAAGTAAAGAGAGTAGTGATCCGGAGATTCACCGGGAGAAAGATTAGCAATGTTTCTTCGGGTGATCGCACGGCCATTGATGGCCAAGGTGAAGCAGACTACGGGGATCGTGGGTCTGGATGTGGTCCCCAACGCGAGAGAGGTGCTGATCAATCTTTACAACAAAACCCTAAAGGAGATTAAGGCGGTCCCTGAGGACGAAGGATACCGTAAGGCGGTGGAGAGCTTCACGAGGCATAGGCTGCAGGTGTGCCAAGAAGAAGAAGACTGGGAAATGATCGAGAAAAAGCTTGGGTGCGGCCAGGTCGAGGAGCTTATCGAGGAGGCCCAAGACGAGCTCAAGCTCATCGAGAAAATGATCGGTCTGTACATTTATGCCTTGATTAGTCCTTGTTTATTTGTCATTGATGCTCAACTGCGTTTTTCGCTTGCTGAACGGAGATAGAGGGAATTTGTACTCGTTTTTTTTTTTTAAAAAAAAAGCAAAAACTCACTGTGTGTTGAAATTCTTAATTTAGGTCGGTGAATTTGGATTCATCCAACCATCTATCAAGTTTGCTGTTTAAATTTTTTACTTTCTGTTTTCAAATATAGGTATTAGAGAAGTCCACTAATAGAAGAATCATTATCATCAAAATTCATCCTCACTGTTGTTATAAAAAGCTTGTAACTTGGTCAAGGTCTTCCTTTCGAATGAGGGTATCCTGAAATCTATTTAGTATGGAGGCTTTTATCTTTTATTACCCTCGTAGTTGAATGCTGAGGTAGCTTTGCTAATCAGTTTAGGCTGCGTGAAGAATAGGGGATTGAGATAACTTAATGTGCTTGTTGGGGTGGAAAGTTTTTGATTTGGTTATTGTAGCTTACAATCTGTTATTTTGAATTCAGTGCCATGAGAATGTCTAGGCATAAATGATCTTCCTAGTCCCTGATACCACTTGGTTTGGACTTTGGACCCATTATGATTGATCTATAACATAGTTGCGATTTGAAATCTATTTATTGAAATTGTATTCGGTGTTATGTTGAAGAAACAAGTCGTGAGAAGTAGAATCTATTCAAAATTGTAATCTGGGTATCATGACATTGTAAAAGTTTTCCTTAGTGAGGGACCTAAATTTATTAGTTACTTGGAGAACTCCCGCCCTCTCCTTTCCATCTTAGAATTGGCATTTAGATAGAGGCAATGTCTAATTTTGCAAAGAACAATCAACCATTGAGGCCAAAGTCCATTTGTTTTTAACTGGTGCTGTATATGTTGTTGTGAAGTTGATGATAGAAAATGAGTTTAATAAACAATTTGGTATTAAATTTTATTAGAACTTGTAGCGGTTCTTACATTTCTTGTAATATGCTTTGGTGATCTTCAATTATAATCGCATTTAAGGTAATATAAATTTATATTTCTCCACACCTTTATTAGATATGATTTGAAGTAAGTTCGTTCCCTTGACACCGACTTCCATTTCATATAATTTAGAACACATAATCATTTGAACCTAGCATGCTGAACATGCTGTATATATTGCTATGTCATTGTAACCTAATGATGGTATCTTTATCATTATGCTGTGTTGTAGAGTGGGATCCTTGGGGTGTTCCTGATGACTATGAGTGCGAAGTTATTGAAAACGATGCTCCTGTACCAAAGCATGTTCCTTTACATCGACCTGGTCCTCTTCCTGAGGAGTTCTACAAGACGCTTGAGGCTGTGCAGTCCAAAACTGATGCACCTGCAGTCACATCTGGTCAGTCAGAGACAAAGGAGTAATGCACAACTGACACATCTTGAGGAACAACAAACTTCGGAGTTGAATCCTTGTTCTTAGTTTATTATTTGTGTTTGTTCTCTTGTAATTCATGTTTACCAGATTGGATAGGGTTTTCATGAGACAACAGCCAGAATGATTCAGTGAATAAGCCTGACATAAGTGGATGTTACGAGAAGTTTTTTTTATCAAATCTCATTCTTGCTTCCTGTTGTTAAACACAATGTATTTTGTGTCCATCTGAAAACTTTTGTTCATGTAGACAGGACAGCAACTGCTCCTTAAATGAGAGAAATTTTCGCAGTTTGTGAGCTTCAGAATTTGTTGATTCTTTAAATTGAAAGTTAATTACCACCATTCAAAATATGTTGATTCTTTAAATTGGAAATTGACTATCACCATACCGAAACGAGTTCATTCATGTTCCCCTCAAGTTTTCTTTTCAAACTTGAGCTGAATATCAAATATCTGAATTTTTTTTTTTTAAAAAAAAAAAAAAAGCCAAGGGTTTTCAAAATCCCAACCAGGAACGAATGCTCTTTGATGCCGATGCAGCCTAAGCCAACGGTTTCCTTATTTCTTATCGCATGGAAAGTCGGAGACCTTTGGATTTTGATAAGACACTTGGAGTCTTAACGAAGATTAACGGCGATCTCTACTAATGTCCAAATATTTGACTAATGACCTAGGATGTAATGGCCTTCGATAGCATGTTTTGAAGACGCAATGCAACAGCTATCTTCTCCATGTTAAAACATATGTCCACGTAGATATGTTTGATATTTAAACTCGTAAATATTCCAGTATTTCATAAATCTCAGGAATCTGATGGAATTGGAAAAGAGGAACTTCTGTTCTTATTTCCTTCAATTCTACCTACCCATTGCCATTCAACCCTCTTTCTTTCATCGTCCTGCGAGTCATTTCACTCAAATCAGACCGACCACAGTCTTCATACAAGTTTGCAAGCAGCACATAGAATGTGGGATCTGATGGATTTAGCTCAAGCCCTCGCCTTGCAATATCTTCTCCGAGAGGCAAGTTCCTATGAACCCTGCAGGCAGCCAACAGTGTCTTGTAGATCAAAGTATCTGGTTTAAAAGGCATAGTTTTTAAGGCATTCATTGCTTCCTCCAGCCTGCCAGCTCGACCTAGGAGATCAACCAAACAAACATAGTGATCCAATTGTGGTTCTAAACCGTGCGTTTCTCTCATAGACTGGAAGTACTGGAGACCCAGGTCCACTAAACATCCATGACTGCAAGTGAAAAGCAATGACAAGAATGTAACAGAATCAGGTTTGACTCCTGTTAACCTCATATCATCAAATGCAGAAAGAGCAGACGAGATATATCCATTTGATGCCAACCCTGATATAAATCCATTCCACGATACAACATCTGGCTCAGGTATTTCTCTAAATGCTTTGTGTGCATCGTGTACTTGTCCACATTTCCCATAAAGGTCAACTAGGCTATTCAAGACTGAAATCCAACTGCTTAAACCAGATTTCACAGAATAACACTGAAGTTGCTTTCCAATTTCAATTCTCCCCAAGCCTGCTGATGCAGAAAAGAAGCTTGCCATACTAAATCCATCTATCCTCACATCATCACTGAACATGTGACCAATTACATCTAATGCAAGTTCATGATGGCCCATCTGATTGAATCTTGTGGCTATAATTGTGTATGTGACGGCATCTCTTTGATTCATATCTCTTACTATACGCCACGCATCATCAACCCTTCCTGATCCAGCATAGGCATCCACAAGGGCATTACCAACAACAATATCATGGTCTGCATTAGTCTTTATTATATATCCATGCAGCTTAAATGTTTGATTTAGAGATTTTATGACACTGCAGGCCCTAAGAATAGTGGAGAGAGTAAAGGAATTTGGTTGCACTCCAACAGCCATCATCTCTGTAAATGAGTCAAAAGCATTCTGTTGGAAACCATGTTCTGCAAAACCTCCAATCAAAGATGTCCAAGAAATGACATTAGGTGAGTATATCCCTCTAAACACTCTCAAGCCATCTTCTACTGCTAAAGAACATTTCATATACATATCAACAAGTGCATTCCCAATAGGCACGTCATTCTCTAAGCCAGTCTTGATCACCCTAGAGTGGATCTGCCTACCCAAATCCAGTGATGGAATTGATGTGCAAGTACTCAGCATACTTGAATATGTGAAACTATTACCCAAGATTCCTGAAATCTGCATCTCTTGAAATACAGCAACAGCCTCCTTTAATTTCAAGTTTTGGTTCAACCCCGAGATAATAGTAGTCCATAATAATACATCATATTCAGGTGTCAGCTTTGACACCTTAAGAGCATCTTCCATCCTGTGGCATCTTGAATACATATCAACAAGTGCTGTTTTAACTACCAAGTTCAGCTCAACTCCCAAAATTATCATATGAGCATGAACCAATTTCCCAAAGATCAAACCAATAAAACCACACGCTGTCAAAAGTTTAACGAAAGTGAACTCATTTGGAGAAACCTCAGCTTTTATCATATCTATATAAAGCCGCAAAGCCTGACCCCACTTCCTCGCCTGTGCAAAAGTACAGATCACCATTGTCCATGAAACAGTATCATTATTATCCATATATCTAAAATGTTTTAAAGCTTCCTCAGCAGAATCAAACTTGGAGTAGAAATCAATCAAAGAGCTACCCAAAATTTGGTTCGACTCAAATCCATGCTTTATTAAAGAAGCGTGACTACGCTTTCCATAACTGAAGTCTCCTACAGCAGCACATGAACGTAAGACGCTCGAGAAAGTGAAGGCATTTGGATACGGACCCGAAAGGACCATCAAATCGAAGATATCAAGGGCCTCTTCATATTTTTCATCCTTAGTGTAAGCAGAGAGAATACCGGTCCAGGATACAACATCTCTGCACGGCATTTCGTCGAAGAACTGCCGTGCATGTTGCACTCCCAAGCATTTCCAGTAAAGAGACAGCAGATTGTTGTTTAAATACAAATTATCTTGAATACCCAATTTGATTATAGGGCTATGAATGCAAACGCCCTGTTTCGAAGACTTGGAGTTGCAGAAAGAAACAATCTGTGAACAAACGTCTTCAAAACGTTGTAGTGGTTCTGTCCTGTTTATGATCGAGCTAGCTGCTTTGCGTATCATCTTTGCCTTAAATTCTTATATAACAAAATAAATTAAAAAACAAAGCCTGCATTACAATTGATCCACGCACGTCCATTTCATTGATTTCCAGAGCCAGTCGACTGGACGACATGAACACGTGTCGTTTAGTATCAAGAGCAAGGTCCGTCTCATGTTCTCTCTGGAAAAAAAAAAAAAAAGAAAGGTTAAATGTGGGCAAGATGTAATTATGTATTTTGAAAAAAAAAAAAAATTAGTATTTGATATAAACGAGAGACTCAAGAGTAATTCTACGATCAATTTATACCAAAAAAAAAAAAATTATAAAATAAATAAACATAATATTGGAATTATGAGCTGTATGAATCACATGAATCAAATTCTCTTTAAAACTTTATTTTATTGTTTATTTTATTACTGTTTAAACGGGTCTTACAGGAAATTTCTTTGCGGTTGATTATCATTGATATGGAAATTGAAACACCATCCTCGAAAGTGAACAGAAGGATCGTGAGGCTTTGCTAGAACGCGTCAATAATTCTATTCTTAACTTCCTTCGAAAATAATGAATAAGAACAAAATATAATTTATTTATACAAGGCTGAAAAGCAAATATAATTTTTCTCAATCATTGCATTACTCAGTGATCCTGAATTATTTCCATCCAAGCAAAGAACCCGAATCTTCTGTTTGTTGGTTGCCTTTCTTTTTCTCCCAATGTTATTAAGGTTTATATATATTATTTACTCTATTTGATTGCCTTGATTATTGTGTAAAAAAAATATTTTCATTAGTTTATGGATTATTTATTAACATAAAAGTATATTAGAAAAATAAAAATAAAAATAAAAATTTAATCATTTTAATTATTTTTTTAAATTATATGAAAGTCAAATCAAGTCTGTATACAAAAAAAGAGAGTATAATTTAAGATTTATCATTGAGTATAATATTAATTATTTAGATAATAACAGTTTAAGGGAGGATAATTCATAATTGTGGTTCGAGTAATTTAAGTTTTTTTTTTTTTCAAAATAATTTTGTAAGACTCATCAAGTCTTCGCCCAAGGCCCCCGCTGTTTCGTTCCCCGTTTTTTTTAAGCCCCTCAAGTCAATCATATTCTTTACAAGTTGTAGCGCAAATCAGTCGATACACATACACCTTCTCTTTCTCTGTTTCTAGAGACTTCTTCCTGTCTCTGCATCTCCAATGGCGTCCGATCTCGAAAAGAAGGTCAAAGAAGCGTTCGTCGACGAACACTTCGAGCTGGCCGCCGACCTCTTGACACAGGCCATCGGTATAAACCCTAACAACGCCGAGCTCTATGCTGACCGCGCCCAGGCCAATATCAAACTCAACAATTACACTGGTAACTTTTTTTCTCTTTTCGATCCCTCCTCATGCTTTATCTTCCTTTGTTTACCTATTTCTACGCTCAACAGTTTTTGCGTTATAATTGAAAATACTGACGGGTAACTACTTTAAATTTAAATTCTCACGGATAAATATATTTTTTTGGGAATATTTTAGAGTTTTTGTTTGTTCTGTTTGAATTCGCATCGATGTTGCTTATTATACTGTTCCAGTAGCTGGAAACGTGGATTCCTAATTTCTTTGTATGATGTTCAGAGGCCGTTGCTGATGCAAACAGAGCGATTCAATTGGATCCTTCAATGGCCAAAGCTTACTTGCGGAAAGGGTAACTACTTACTATGGCTACGGATAAAATTTTGCTTTTTTATTGTTCTCAGAGAGGATTAATCAGTGGATATATCTCATTAATCCCCTAACCAGTGTATGAACGTCTAGAATGAGATTCTGTTCAATTGGTTGAAATTATTAACTTGCAGACTGCATAATTGAACTTCATGCTTGATGATTTTTATAATATATATTGTAGCTGACTAACTGAACAATTTTGCAGTGGTGACTCTCCGAATTCTGTTTGATTGATTATTGTTTATTGCCAGTGTAAGGTTTCTGTTTCTTCTGGTAAATTTTTAATGAGTGAATGGTTTACAAAAGTTATTCTTCACTGCAGGAGTGGAGATTATGGGAACTGTTAAGGTTTCTAATAACTTATCTATGAGAAATTTCCTCTTGTCCTTTGTGACTACCAATACCATGCACGACCTCTACTCCTGCAATTTCACTCCCATGCTATCAGACTGTGTCAATGCAAGCCACCATTGTCCATATGGATATCTATTACCTAATAATACAATTACTTTGACGTCAACTGTGAAATCCTTCCAACACCAGGCCCATCACTGTCGCATATTTGATATCTCCTAATAATAGCCCTATTATCACTTTTGAATAATTGCCTTATGGGTGAAGCATCTCTTGAATTGTTTTATGTTACATGAATAAAATGCATGAAATACTAGATCTAGTTGATTCTCTAATTAGGTAACTGATTTGGACATAATTAATTCTGGAGTTTATGTTAGCATATCTTCCCCATTCCATGATTTTAAGTTTTGTTTGGTTTGTGATGCCTTGCCTGGTCAAAATTTTTTCCACTAGATGTCTATGGCATTAACTTGATTGGAAACTGGTTGAAATTGGTGCAACTTCTTCCATGCCATATATCTTTTTAGTTATTGTTCCAGCTTTCCAATTCCATCCGCAAACAATTTTTTGATCAGCCCCTCAGCTAGCATAGTACCTCAGCCTCCTTAATGAAGCATTTATTTGAAATTGGTACGGTCTTTACCATTAATTTTATTTCTGAAAAATTCTGATCGCAGCACTGCTTGCATAAGCCTTGAGGAATATCAAACTGCTAAGGCAGCCTTGGAGATTGGTGCTTCTCTTTCCCCAGGAGACCTTAGGTTCACTAACTTGATCAAACAATGTGATGAGCACATTGCTAATGAGACTGTTAATCTTCTAAACCAACCAGTGGAAGCTCCACAAAATGTTGTAGCTATGGAAGATGTTCAGCCAGCGAATGACCTCTCCAGCCAGGTACCAATAGTACCAGCAGCCAAACCAAAATACAGGTTAGTACAGCTCTGTGTTTGTTGGTCTCCGTTGATGAAGTTATTCAGTGAACTTATCATTGACATGTTCTGCCCCTATTTTTGGTATTCAAAATTTATGTAAGAGCCTTCACTTAGCCATTGTCACGGATTTGTTACTTTTATGTTCTTTCTCCTTGTAACTTCATGTTGTACATTTAGAACCACATTCTTGGGCCCACTTACTCAATTGTGTCTTATGCGATTGATGTGGTGAACAGACATGAATTCTTCCAGAAGCCTGAAGAGGTGGTTGTGACCATATTTGCAAAGGGCTTACCAGCTGATAGTGTTTCTATTGAATTTGGAGAACAAATAGTATGCACTCCTATTAATTTGTATTTCATCCCTCATTTCCTGGAAGATAGAATAGGTTCTAACTTTTTGATTGGTTTGCAGCTAAGCATCAGTATCAATGTCCCTGGTGAAGATGCATACCATTTTCAACCTCGCTTATTTGGAAAGGTTAAGATGCCAATTTTTGATGTTGTTTGTCGGACAGATTTCTTCTAAAGCAGAAAGTAGCGCTAATTTAGCGATTGCTTGTTGAGTGTGGAGAAAATACTGATCCTTCATTAGATGCTAGAAACCATGTGGACGTAGGGTGCATTTGTAAGACATTTAGAAATTGAATTTTCTTAAAGGGCTTGTAACTTTACTATAAATTGTTGTTTCTTGCATTTCTTGCTTCTCTTTTTTTTTTGTCCAATTAGTGCTGAAAGCACAATTAGTTCTTGCCACTTATTTTGCTTGCCACTTTCCTGTGAACAGATAATACCCGCCAAGTGTAGATATAATATTTTGTCTACCAAGGTTGAAATCCGACTTGCAAAGGCTGAACCTATACACTGGATGTCTCTTGAATTCAACAAGGAAACAACAGTCGTACAAAGATTTAATGTATCCTCAGGTATGTTAATATGATAGAAGTTATTCTAATTGTTTAATCGTCTCAGCTGGAAGTTGAATTTGGTGTCTAATATCCCATATGAAATGTTCATCGTCATTTAATGAATTATATATTCTCCATGTCAACGCTAACAGTATCTCCGAATTTATTATGAACCTGTTTATCTGAAGCCAAACTAATTCTGTTTGAATTCTTTACCAAGCAATTTAATAAATTTTTCCAAGATAAATTCTCATTAATTGTAATACTCGTATGCAATATATATAAGTTGTTTTCAGGTTGAGGAATCTTTTGGGCTAGGATTTACTTTAGAATTGTCCTATTTATGTGAACAATGAAATGAATTCTTTATCAAGTAATGCAATGAATTCTTCCAAGATTAAAAGTCTGATTAATTGTAATACTTTTGATGCAGTGTGTATAAATTTTTGGGGTTGAGGAATTTTGTGGGATAGGATTTACTTTAGAATTATTCTAGTAAATGAGAATGGGCTCTTTTTAAATTTTAAACATGAGTGGTTGATTGAATCTTCTGAATGCTGAATTATCTGGTTAGCATTACATCGTCCAGTTGTAAGCTTGCTTAATATAGTGAATTGTGTAGGAACTGGGTCTCAGAGACCATCCTATCCTTCATCAAAACCAAAAGCAGTAGACTGGGACAAAATTGAAGCTCAAGTAAAGAAGGAGGTAAACTTTTAGTTGTTATCCTTTTCTTTCATTTTGAAACAATAACAAGTTTTAATCCTAAAATAGTTAGGGCTAGCTATATGAATCTTTTGTTTCCGTTCTACTTTGATCATTCTAAGTCCGTATTAATGCCAAGAAGTAGGTCTTTAAGACAGTTTATTTCTATGGGGTTTTAGGTCTACCTCTTTCTCTTTTAACGCTCTTCACCATTAATGTATTGCACTTATAAATCCGGGCACATGGGAATACATAGGACATGACCAAATGATTTCAGATGTCCTCTCATTTTATCTCAACTTGTGCTACTTGCACCTTTTGTCAGATGTGGTCATTTCTAATCTTGTCAAATATTGTGTGATCATACATCTATCTTAAGACTATATTTCTATAATATTTATCTTGTGTATGTTGGTCTTTATGGCCCATATGATATCCCCAGGTGTATTGTCATTCTATAGAACTTATCTTTCACTCTATTAGATATCTTCATACTGCATAACACACTTGTAGAATGATACTTTCAGTTGGTGCATGAGGAAATTATTTGTATGAATTTCAGGAAAAAGATGAAAAGCTAGATGGTGATGCAGCGTTGAACAAGTTTTTCCGGGAGATATACCATGATGCAGATGAAGACACGAGAAGGGCAATGCAAAAATCTTTTGTAAGACACTAGGCATCATTGCAGCATATTTCTTTTTGGTTGTTTCTACGTACAGCAGGACTTTATCAAACCCGTCTTGGGTCCCTGTTAGAGATCAAATAATCAAATTATCTTTCCAGTGCAATTTCTATGTTTACTACCTGTACTGTAAGCCAAATCAAATAATGTGTAAATATCAAAAGAAAGCAAGTTGGGTGACACTTAAAATTACTCTCCTGTTTTAAATTTCATCCTAACATTTGTCTTTATATTTTACAGGTCGAGTCAAATGGGACAGTGCTGTCCACAAACTGGAAAGAAGTGGGTGCTAAGAAGGTAGAGGGAAGCCCTCCCGATGGTATGGAGATGAAGAAATGGGAGTACTGAGTTCTTGGTCTAATTGTTGGAAATATTATATTTGTAATTTGGCGATTTTGGTTCATGAGTGTTGGTCTATTCCTGTTATCTAAACTTTCAACTGAACTTAAGTAGGTTGATATTGTGTTTCTTTTGTTTCAGCAATACATATGTTGTTTAGGATTGATGAGACTGCTTCTTTTATAACATGTATTTCTGAAAGCTTCGCTGCAATTGTGTAAATGAGCTCGATTGTTATTACTATTAACATAATTATTCAGTTTGGAACCTAACAGTCATTGAAAATCAAGAACTGTAACCCTGCTTTGTATATTTGGGATTGAAAATCAAATACAATTTTTGGAATAAATTTTAAATTTTAATCTGTTTCACAAAAAATTCAAATTTTTTGATATTTCATGTTTGAGTAATTTTAATTTATTTTGAAATATGTAAGCATTATTCTTCTAAAAAAAAAAAATGTGTAAAGCATTATTATTAGTCTCAATAATAAATTATATTTAATTATTTAAAAGATAAGTTTGGAATAGAATTCTTTAAATTGGGAAATCCATACCCATTTTTATTAAGTTATTAAAAGCAAACAATCTCTAAAAATATGCCAGTTGATACCTCACTAACGACACAGTCATTTGTGACTGTCGTTTCATTTCAAAAAGAAAACGATGTTACAAACTCTGCGTAATTTGAATCATGCTGTCGTTGGTATCGTTAGACAAATTCAAGGGGAAGGGGTTAGTGGGTTACCCCTTGAAACGATCGACTATCAAGAAAATAAACAAGGTCGTTTCTGCAGCGAATCAACCTTTCTTTTTTTAAACGACTGAGCTTTGGAATGTAAAAATCGAGGCCCATCTCGTTTATCGCTGTCGTCTCTTTTTCTTCTCCCTTTCATGCCTCCGTTCACTGCCTAACCACCCCGGCTTTCAGTCTCAGGTATGTCTCTCTGTCCTCCATGATTTATTTCTGGTTGTGAGCTCTATATTTTGTTTGGCAATCAAGGAAGCCCATTAACTGAGACTGATTCATCAAGACCGTAATCACCATTTTTTATTTTTTTGGAACAGAAAACTTTGAATACTTAAAAACTTTTGATTTCGTCGCCATTTCCTTCCTTTTTCTCAGCAATTTAGTATTAGCCGTCGATTAACTTCATTAATAGTTAGATTGTAGGTTTAATTAATTGAATATTACATTTATTATGGATTTGTTCAAATGACTAGATCTCTGATCCTAATTTGGATATGTAGGGCTCTTGCTATACAATTTTAAGGTCTATTTGATCGGAGGAAAAACTATGCAATTTTTTGGAGGATCAGACATCAGTCCATCGCCACCAGCACCAACGGCATCCGGGAACAATGCGCACATGATGTATGTGTTCAATAGAAATGGGGTGTGCTTGCTTTACAGGGAGTGGAATCGCCCACTTCATACCCTCAATGCGCAGCAGGATCATAAGCTCATGTTTGGCCTGCTTTTCTCGCTCAAATCCCTAACTGCTAAGATGGATCCTACAAGGTCTATTTTCTATCTCTATTCTCACCATATTCCTTGGAATTTTTTTTTTCTCGGCAATATGTTCAGGTTGATTGACACGTGATTTTGAATGTTTAACCTGGTGATTGTCAATTGAATTCAGTTTTAGTGGCCAATTGTGTCATTAAATTGGCAATGGTTTATGAAGGCTTGAATTGCTAGATTTGAGATTTGATTTTAACCACTGTAAATAAAAAATTTCTAATTTGCTTCTTTTTCTTTTTCCTTTTCTTTTCTGGATGCAGTGCAGAGAAAGGGAACCTTGGGATGCCTCAGTTACCTGGCCAAGGTTGTTCGTTCCACAGTTTTCGTACAAATACATACAAGCTTAGTTTCATGGAAAGCGCTTCTGGGATAAAGGTCAGTTTATTCTTGATATGCCTCATTTGTTGCTGAAATCACAAGGGTTGATGTTTGTCCTGTCAATTGACCAAATTGTTCTGAGTCATACAGAACGTACAAGTACAAAACAAGGATAGTGATAGATTTCCCTATCATAGTTGTTTTTAATCATGTTTGAGGCAGTGATATCTTGCTGCATCCTCTTCTTTTTACCTTTTATGGGTTTTGCTGAGTATTTTATATAGATGAGTGCAAGTTTAGTTTCAGAAGAAATTTATAGCTGGTTGGATGGCAGTTATGTACAATAATTGGAAATGGATGAATGGAAAGAACTGTATATGCTAGATAAATCTCTAGTCATTCATACTACAAACTAAGAAGCAAGTTCTTTGATGTTTTCATTGAGGGTCAATCTCTTATTCGCATGTCCATAATGCATAAGCGTCTTCTATATGGTCCCTTTTCTCCTTAATTGATTATGATATGCTAGTTAGAAGTCTTAATTTTTAAGTACATCAATGGTGCTTCTTTGATAACTCCCCTGATGTGTGAATTTAAACCTGATTTGCAAGGTGACCAAGTGTTCTACATTGCTTATGGAATGTCTGATATGATTGAGAAACTGGGATTCTGGATGGCTAGGATTCTGGGTCTTGTTCAAGCTACAAAAACATAAATGTTTTTGAGAAACTTCAGAATACATAAACATAAATGATCAAGAAACTTCAGAATACATAAACATAAATGATCAAGAAACTTCAGAATACCTTACACTCAAACATAAATATGGTACTAATTTGTTTATCTAAAAAAGAATCAGAGGGTGTCATTAATTGATTTAGGTTAACCTCTAAGCTTGATCTATACATTCTAGTTAAACTTCTATTACCAATGACTTGAAAATAAAAGTGTGTTTATGGAAATATAGTTGCATTGTTCTTTTTTAGGCCTCCAGAAAGAGATGGTCTTCTTATGAGAGATGATACTGTAGGTGCATGGGTTTATGCTTATAAATTTTGAAATTGCTAGCAGAAGAGGGGCAACATTTCTGTATCTTTTACACTATGATTCATATTGTGCCTCTGTATGTTGCTTTGTATGGAGTTGTTTTATTTGTTTATTTATTATTTGGCAGATTATATTGATTACTCATCCCAGGACTGGTGACTTACGTGAATCCCTAAAATATATATACAACTTGTATGTTGAATATGTTGTCAAGAATCCCCTCTACTCTCCTGGAACTCCCATCAGGTAACAAATTTAGCTTTTATCATTTTGCACTAAATGATAGAAAACCATTATATATTGAGGAAATTGTCAAGTATCCTTTTGATTTACAGTTGATTATGCTGTCTGCTGGGACAGGTGTGTACATCCAATATGGTCAATTCCAAAAAAGCAAACAAAATAGATTTTATTTGTTCAGTTGATTTTATATGTTTCGTGGTCATTGCTTGGTTAACTGTTGAAAGTTTTCACGCTTTCAACAAAAATATAATATTTTTGCTTGGGATTTAGGTTGGAACCTATTTTTCCCATGAAGCATCATTTATTATTTGTTGGCAGTTTAGTAGCATCATTTATTATTGTTTATAGCAAGACATGATATAGTGTGGGGGGTCACATCCATTATTTTTCTAATATGGGGGTTGCATCTTATATAACGAGAAAGACAAAATAGTTCATTAGCATTTCTTTTGATATTGCGACCCTTGATTTTTTTGGATTTCCTAACAAATGCAAACATCGTATGATATATTCACTAGATGTACTGAAATTGCTTCCTGTAGGTGTGAGCTGTTCAATACTTCTCTTGATCAATATGTAAGGAGCATAGCATAGTGGCATTCAGTTGCTTTCACCTGTGCTGGATTTTGATTCATTTGGAAAAAGTGAGTAGTTGCTTTTGTCTGCCTGGTGCAACTCAAGATTTGATTATGAAGGTCAGTCGAGGTTGCCTATTTTGTTGATACGCTGCCTGTATATTAGCTAAGTAATTTTAGAATGCGACGAGTGTATAATGGTCTATTCATTCTGTCGCGTGCTCAAAGACGCTATAGTTCAGTTATATGTATTCTCCACCATCGTTATTGGCTTATTGACATTTAGGCTGCAGATTTCCAGTAATCATCCTTATTCCTAGTTTCATTTATTCATTTACGAAGAAGTAAACTCGAGGCATTATGAAACTTTAATAAAATAAAAAGATATTTTCCTTATGAAATTTCTTGAAAGCAACAGTATTCAATTTCGTTCTAAAGAGTAGTTGTGCATTCACGGAGAATGGGCACATAAAATGGATTACTGGTGTTGAAATTTAATGTTGTGAAATTGACGTCCTTAGAAATATTAAATTGGATAGTATACATGTATATGGCTATTATTGTTCTGCTTTTGATTTTATAAATCTCCACCACAAGTTTCCGACAGCATGCCACCGACTCACTGAGCCAGTGATAATGAACAGCGTGTGATCTTGTTTAATGCCCAGTACTTCTCTGCTTTGAAAGATTGCTTGAAAGTTCTTTGTTCAATTATCTGTAAAAAGAAAAAAAAAATTACATAGGGTACCTAAATTTACATCTCTCTGTCTCCTATATAAAGTGGTGACAGTTTGAGATAAGGTGAGAAACCATGGATGACACGATTGTTCTGTACCCTGCAACAGGCAGAGGACATCTAGTTTCCATGATAGAACTAGCCAAGCTTATAGCCAAACATCATACTTCTATCAAAATTACCATCATACTCCTTACTCCACCAAACGAAACAATCTCCACAAGCTCCATTCCATCTATTAACTTCATTCACCTCCCACCGACCTCGCTTCCTCCTCCTGTTACCCCTCCTTCCTTCAGAGACATTGTAGCCTCTTTCTTCGAACTCCCTCGGCTCAACAACCCTAACCTGCATCAGACCCTTTTATCCCTTTCTAAAACCGCCAATATCAAAGCCTTCGTTATCGATTTCTTTTGCAATTCTGCTGTACAAGTTTCCTCTACCTTAAATATACCCACTTACTATTTCTACACTTCAAATGCAAATGGCCTCTGCCATTTTCTTTATTCTCCGACCATCAGTGAGAACATTCCCGACAGTTTGGAAGATCTTGATATCGTTATTGATACTCCGGGTATTCCAAGCCTTTCATCTAAGGTTTTGCCACCTGTCATGCTTGACCGGTCTCATAAAGTTTATCAATATTTCATTGACACGGCGAGCCAGATGGCTAAATCTGCAGGATTACTCGTCAACACTTTTGAATCGCTAGAATCAAGAGCTATCAAGGCTATAATAGAAGGGAAATGTACCCCAGATATTCCGGTTCCCCCAATATATTGCATAGGACCTATTGTTTCCAGCAGAAAAACCAAAGAAGAGCATGAATGCTTAGCTTGGCTCGACTCACAACCGAGTCGTAGCGTCGTGTTTCTTTCTTTTGGTAGCATGGGAGCGTTCTCTGCTACTCAGTTAAAAGAAATGGCTATTGGATTGGAGAAAACCGGGGTTAATTTTTTGTGGGTGGTTCGCAATCCACCGGAAAATGGTCAGACGAGCGATGGCATGTTACTGGAAGAACTCAATCTTGAAACTCTCTTTCCGGAAGGGTTTTTGGAGAGAACCAAAGAAAGGGGATTTCTGGTCAAGCAGTGGGCGCCACAGGTTGCTATACTTAATCATGACTCGGTGGGTCTGTTTGTGACTCACTGCGGGTGGAACTCGATTCTCGAATCGCTTTGTGCCGGCGTGCCTATGTTGGCATGGCCTCTTTATGCGGAGCAAAAAATGAACAGTGTTTTCTTGGTCGAAGAGATGAAAATGGCTTTGCCGGTGAATCAGCCTGAAGATGGTTTTGTGAGTGGGGAGGAGTTAGAGCAGCGGCTAACCGAGTTGATGAACTCGGAGAAAGGGCAAACGATTCAAAAGCGAGTTATTGCCATGAAAGAGGCTGCGGCGGAGGCAGCGAGCGAAGGAGGGTCTTCTCGTTTTGCCCTGGCCCAGTTAGTAGACGCAATGGTACGAGTAGGCAAGAAATAATAAAGTCAGCGATGGTTGGTTTGTTTGTTTGTTTTTTTTTTTGTTCTATAACTAGACAAAGAAATAGATGCTCGCCCATCAACGAATGAGCTACTTGGTTCGCTGGTTTTTTAACAAAAGACACAGAAAATGATTAAAATTCATTCAAGAGAGTTTTACAATCATGAAGAATGGAATTAAAATAAGAAATGTCATGAGAAACATTTCGAAAAGCTCGAACCAGTAGTTGAGAATCCAACTCAATATCAATTCCCACTATCCAATCCTTCCCTTTTAATCAATTTAAAGCTTCTCTAAAACTCAAAGTTTCTGCAATCAATGCATTAGCCACAGAACCAAGGGCCACCATCCCACCTCCCAAACAAGCACCTGCATGTCTCTTGAGATCTAACCACACCTAGTAGACCCCGACTTTCATAGGAAAGCTGCATCAATATTTAACCTGAGTCTATTAGCGATAGGAGGGAACCATTTCAACACAGTAGGTTGATGAAGATGACCACGCAATTGCAAAATCCGACTAGCTTGAGTTTGTATCCACTCATGCCAAAATTGCATTGCCCTTCTTAAAATCACTGCTTCACTAGGTGAACTTTGATGTCAAATCCTTTGGTTCCCCTGCCACCACCATAACTCCCAAGCCATGTGAAAGATTATAGCTTAATCATCCAAAGAGCTTCTTTGAAACACCATTAAAAACCAATTAGCCACATTCTCCATTACACCCCACCATCCAATGCAACTTCTCCTCCATACTGATAGAGCAAAATCACAGTTGTATAAAGAATGAATAACAGATTCTGCCTCAACCACAAGTGGGGCAAACGACACCAACCTCCATATGGTGAGCATCCAGATTTGAAACGAACACGAAGGACATTTGATATGGCACACCAGACAAAAGTAGAGATTTTTTTTTGGAACATCCACTTTCCATAATTTACGCCAAATATCCCGATTATTTTGAGCAGTAGCTAGTTGAGTGGACTTGAGCAAACGATAACCTCTCTTAATAGTATATATCCCTTTAGATTCAAAAGACCATAGCCAAGAGTCATTATGGACCAAAACTGATAAAGGAAGCATCCCATACTTTCCTGTCAAGCAGAAAGAAGTCAGAGACTTTAATATTCTCAATTCCAGAATTGTTACCTGATTTGAGTAAACTGTTGTTGATTGAGCAGCCATCGAGATGATTAGAAAAAGTTCCATTATTTTAGTTTTCTTTTTCTTTTTGAAAAGAGAATTGTTTTAGTTTTCTAAAATAAATATCCACCATTTACTCTTAGGTGAATGGAAAAAATTTAAATCTTTTAAGTAAAATGTTTAATTTTCTATCCTTGAAGAAAAATTTATTGAACCCCTATAAAATCATAAGATTATTAATAATATGTGGAAGTGTAACTTTTGAAAATAAAGGAAATAAAAAAACAAAAGATTGCAACAAATCGTGGATTTTAAATTCAACAAAATAAGGAAAAAGGATTTTAAATCTTCAAAATTAAGCAAAAATGCATGACTGTAAAGAGAATAAAGATTCTGTTGAGTTCGAAAGGTTTGCTATTATTATTATTTTATTTTTCTTTGTGCTTTTTCTTGGCTATGTGAAAGAAACAAAAGAGAATCATGTTGGGCATTCCTCAAAGCCTCTGAAACCAAAGCCCAATTAACTTCACTTACGGAGCCCAATGAAGCCTTTGATTTTTCCACATCATTGAGACAGGAAAAAGTGGATGAAATGAAACCAAAAAAACACAATAATGCACCCAAATTGGACGTTACGAAGCTAACAATAGGTGAATAAGTTCACGTGGGACGTTCCAGGAAAGAGAAAAAGAGTGTCCCGTGAAAGATGATGCACTGAACGCTGAACTCAACTGATTGCTTGCATGAAAGCCAAATGACACAGACAAACGCAGGCATATTACAATACGACAACCACATTTTTGACCTCCTTTGGACTTTTTATCTATATCTATGCATTAGATAGAGACCCGTGAATGGGGATCCAATTTTCTTTTGTTATTATTATTATTATATATTACCACTATCCTCTAAATTTTTAATTTTTAATTTTTAATTTTAAATTTTAAATTTTTACAAGTAAAATTATCATCCCATGCTACTGATAAATAATTAAGCTTGGACCGGTGACATAAACACGGTTGAAATTATATAAAATATGTGAGGGTGCAATAGGCATTAATATTTTTATTTTTATTTTTAATGGGAGTGTAAATTTGATTGAACTATTTCATGCAAAAGAAAATGATTGATTGGATTCTCTGCATGTGGGAAATTATTTAAATAATTAACTCAAGTAATTCAAATGTGGAAAAACTTTCTGAAACATAAAAATCTCAAATATATACTAAAATTCACTTAAAAAGTTGTACAATGGCAATGTAATTCTTGAACTAAACTTGGCTTTGCTACAGTTTTTCCAACTTATACTTTTTGAGGAACTAGTGAAGCTCAAGAAGCCATTAAGGGAGCTTCGACTTTCAAGAAACAGTGAAAGAAAACATAAAATTTCATTTTTTGGATCTTGAAACCCTTCTGATCAAAACGAGCAAACAAAGCACACGATAGAACAGAAAAAAACCAATCAAAATATAGATGTTAGTCCATCTATGGCTTTCAGCGAGCCCTTTCTTCTCTAACACATCAGCTCCAGTCACCATACACGTCTTCGTTTCGTCATACCAAAGGAAGCACTTACTTACAAGGCAAGAATACTCATTGATAAGAAGGGCGTCAAGAGCATACTTGTACATGGACAAAAAATGCATGAAAAGCCAATACTTAGGCATGCTATCCTGTGAAATGAAATAGCCGGAGAAGAGAAAGAAAGCGCCAAGAAGTATTGTGACCAGAGAAGTTCCAGCTATATAATTTGGAGCAAGAGAGCTCAAAAAAAGAACAAATGAGTTTGCCATTAAAACTATAACCCATATCACTAAAATAAAGTAACCAAAAGCTTGCCAAGAAGAACAAAGACCCACTAAGAAATAAACGGAGACCGAATAAATAATAGCGACTGCAAGCAAGTATGGCAAGAAGACAAGAGTATTTGCTACTAGATATGATGATAGTCTATAAATTCCACTTGAAGTTTCTCTCAGTAAAATTGGCCTTTCATTGATAAAGATTGGGAGTGTTTCGGTAGTAGAAGAAAGAAGGAAAGTGAGAGTAAAGGCAAAAAGACCAAACCTCTTTTCAATGCCTTGCTTGCTGTATCCAATGTTGATGTAAATGCTTCCTAAAACAAGACCCACAATAAGAGCTTCTAACGTATTTGTTAACAAAAGTTGTCTTGTTCTGTAAATAATCTTCCAAAATCTACTATAAAGAACTAGGATTTCATGGACTCGTGAACTCCTATATCTGACATCTCTTGATTTGCTACCAGAATGAGGTGTTTTGACGCCATTTTCATCTGAGGATGACGGAAGAGAAGGTGGTGTAGAGGGTTTACTCTCTAGAAGCTGATCTAAAATTTCCATGGCATATTCAAGGGCATTAAGTTGTGGAGGGACAGTAAAGCCATTAAAAAGCAAAAAACTTTGCAAAGAAGAAATAGTTCCATGATGAACTACAGTTCCTTTGGATAACAAAATTATTTTATCAATGGTAGAAAGAATCTTGAAGCTTGGTTGATGAATTGACAAAATCACAGTGCGGTGACGTGAAGTAGCAATCGCCTTAAGGGTTTGCATCACATTAAGAGCTGATTTACTATCAAGGCAAGAAGTGGGTTCATCGAGAAGTAACACAGCAGGGTCATGGAGAAGACTAAGTCCTATTGAAACCCGTCTACGTTCGCCGCCAGATAAGCCATGAGCTAATCGAGTATTAGCCAAGTGTGTTAGGCTAAGCTCCTTGAGAAGAGAATCTACAATTGTAGAAATATCGGATGATTTCGGGTGGAGAAGTTGAGCAGCGAAAATGAAAGTTTCAGACACAGTAAGCAAAGGAAGGCATGCATCATGTTGAGGGACATAAGCTGAAAGCTTACGAAAGGACGATGGATGGATAGGCAAAGAGTTAAGGAGGAGAGTACCACTTGATGGTGAAGTTCTTGCGGCTAAGATGTCGAGCAAAGATGATTTTCCAGCTCCGCTAGGGCCAACAATGGCAAGGATTTGAGATGGACAAGCCGTAAAAGACACATCTTTGAGGATGTAACTCGGTGAAGTTGTAATGCATGGTTTGAACATTGAAAATGGTGCAATGCTATTAGCAAAGGAGGTTGATTTAACATAGCAAATCGATTTAGCTGTTAATTTATATGTTCTAAGCGAGTCTGGTGGCGGCAGTGGCGACGGTGGTGATGGGGGCGGTGAAGAGGGTGGTGATTGGATTTCCATGGAAAAGAGAAAGGAGAGAGAAGAGAAACCGAGAGAATTTTAGGTTTTAAACAAGAAAAGAGATAGAGAGCTGTGTTGACGGAAGTAGCCATTGAGTTTTTGAGTACGTAACATTGTGTGATAGATACAAGGCTGATGCGAGAATTAAAAAGTATTGGGCTGTCTCTAATTAGCGGTATATATTAAATTAGAATATCTCACATATTTTGTTTTGTTTAATTAGGATATATAATTTCCTCGTGGTAATTTTTTTTATTTTTTTTCTTTCTGCTTCCCCCAACAGGAAATCCAAATGAATAATTAAAAAAATAAATTTATCTGGAAAAAAAAAAAATCCATTCTCAAATTTTGGTCGTAGATACGAACATTCTCAATTCGTTGTATGGTTGAAAAGTCAAAATTAAAGGTGGCAGATTATATTGTATGATATCAGTGCATGTCCAGATATCGGAATAATAGAAACGCATGCAGCTGATAGATTTGTGTGTAAACATGGAAACCTTGGATGATTAGAGGAGAGATTGAATATCGACAATGGAAAAGTTTGGACCCAATTGATTTGATTTGATTTGATTAGGAATGAGAGAGAATTAGTGGTTGTTAGACAGATCAAAGTTGGAATATATCATGTGAACTCCACATTTTTAACCATTAATTATTTTTATTTTTTTTTATAACATACTATAACAAAAGAACTTGAAAAAAAAAAAAAATACTAGAGCATTCGATTGCAAATTGTGGATTAATAACCTTATTGTTGCACCAACACTTATTAATTACTTCTTGATGTTAATAAGGATTTAATTATAAACTGACCAAATTAAAGAAAAAGAAGTCGTGTTTAATGCAAGTTGAGCCTTAATTATTATTTTTTGATAAGTTGATATAGTTCACGAGTGTACAGTGGCGTCTCGAAGGAAGAACCAGGGGCCACACTTGACGACGAGTCGTGCATTAATTAGGTTCCTGTCCGTGATCCCTCGGCCCACAGAGATATAAAATTTCCGATGCTAATAGTCTAGTGCCCTCTTTTTGTTTTTTTCTTTCTGGAAAGCTGATACTTGAAGCAGCTTGTGGATGACTGCTGAGAATGTATGTAGTGTTGTGGGGTAGAGCGTAGAGGTCTATTTCTCATGTTAAGGGTATATTTACTTCATAATTTTTTATTTTTTTCATTGTGTAGATACGTTTGGAATTTATACATTCGGATATGAATACGAAGTATTTTCACCGGGTATTGATCTTCCATATATCAAGCCGATCAAAAAAGATTTTTTTAAAAAATTATTATTTTTTTGTTTTTTTTTTTTTCCATGTATGATCAGAAATTCTTTCTTCCATTTGATATAGATGAATATGGGTAAGTATGTCTCTTTTAATATTATGTAATTTCTTTTTTTTTTTTGCCCATTAGAAGAAAAATTCATTTGCATAACTGTAATTTTAAAATCACACTTGATTAGATATTAGTGGTGAAAAGGATACGCCTTATATAAATAAAACAGGTTTAATCGATGGATTTGGTTCAGATAGGCCAGCTCATATCCCGGATCACATTCTATAGTTGTTGTGGCCCATTCAATCGCGTTTTCCAAATTCCCAAAGCCCAGCCCAGCCCAGATTTATCCCACTCAACAAACTCACAAACCATGCATAACTTCATAATTCTCGACACCATATTTCAATATTTCATCATTAGTTTGAATAGAGATAGAAAATTGGGAAAACTCGACTTTTCTTTTTCCATTTTTTTTTATATTATTTTGTGTATATTTTTGCATTTTCCTATTTTATCCAGTTATTATGTATGTATTTCCATATTAAGTTGTTTTATCCTATTGGCATTTGCCCTTGTATCAAGTCATTATCATCATATTTGTCTTATTTTCTTGATGTATGTATTTGATTTTTTGATTAATGGAAATATTCAATTAAAAAATAAAATTAATAATTTAATTAAATTATTTTTTCTGCTACCCTCCAGAAAATATTCCCCGTAATGTTTGGGTTCATACTCTCAAAAAGAAAAAGAAAAGGATATAGAAAAACAAGGAAGGAGATACTTCTTCTACCTCTCTCGCCCTTCCATTCCTCATGCTGTTCAAAATAAGAACATCAAAAGTTACAAAATCTAAAGTCTATTCTGTGTTGTTGGCTCGCTTGTTAACAACTAATAATTATTTTATGTTTATTCCGAAGGAGTGTGTGTCTTGTCTTTCTAATTATCTTATTATTATGAAGATTTAACCTTTTAAAAAAAGAAAAATAGCAGAAAAAAAATGAAAAAATAGGAAATTAGAAAAATAAAAACTGAGGAAAGAGAATAAATAAGAGAGAGGACCTAGACCATATTTGCAAGGTCAATAACAATCACTTTCAAGTCAAATGGAATTTTAGGCCAAATGTGTCATTGTCTTATTAGGACAGGCAAAGGTATATGATGTGGGTTGACAGGTTAACAAAGAAGATTTATAATTTGTCATCTACAAACTCCAAATTCGCAAAGAGGGTAACCTGCAGAGGAGTCATCCTCAACAGGCAAGCATACAATATATATATGGGCACTCAAAACAAAAAGATGGGTCCTGAAACTTGAAATGTCAATTCTAAGTAAAGTTCAAGAAAGATAATATCAAAGGAAAACTGTCCAAACTAACAAGCCTTGGTGCAATCGGATTGACCAATTACTTTCAACCCATCACACAGTTTATCCCACAATAGAAACTTCTACTACAATTGTCATAATTAAGTCTTCGAGTCAAAGATCAAAGCCCTCCAAACGCGTCTGGTAACAATGATTAAGAAATAAGAAAAATTACCATTCCTATGTCCAGTTTCTTGGAATTTATAGTCTCACAATTGGTATAAATACTTACTCGCCAGACCCACTTTTGCACCACCACAAGAAGAAAAACACAAAAACCTGGAACAAAAATGTCAGAGAAGGAGCAAGAACCCCGTCCCTTGGTTGCCAACGGTCATAAGGAAGAGTTAGGCTCCGTCACAGCAGAATCAAGAGAGCAAACCAAAAAGAAGCGCATGAAATGCGTAGCATTTGCTATGGCTTTTACGATATTCCAAATTGGAGTAATATTTGTATTTGTATTTGTAGTTTTGCGTTTCAAAAACCCTAAATTTAGGATACGTTCGGGTTCATTTCACAATGATACCTTTCAAATTGGCAGAGATAAAGCAAGTCCGTACTTCAACTTGACGTTGGAAACTCAATTTGGAGTCAAAAACACCAACTTTGGTCATTTTAAGTATGAAATGTGCAATGTGACGTTTGCATACAGAGGCACAGTTGTTGGTTTTGTCAGTATTAACAGGGCACGAGCCAGAGCTAGATCGACTAGAAAATTTGACGCCATGGTTGTTCTCAAGACGGAGAGTGATCTGCCTAATACTTCTGAACTAAGTGATGATATTAGTTCAGGGAAAGTGCCACTCACTAGCTCCTCTGAGTTGAATGGGAAAATTCAGTTTATGAAATTGATCAAGAAAAAGAAATCTGCCCAAATGAATTGCACTATGAATCTTGATATTCACACAAGAACCCTACAGGACATTTTATGCAAGTGACACCTTTTTTCCGTTTTTTTCCTTTTTTTTTTTAATTTTTTGCTTTTTTTCCCTCTCTTCGAGATGATGCTATTGAGTTAATTTCCTTTTATCTTTCCTATTTTATGCAACAAGAAACATTTATATGTTTTTCCCACACCTATTCTTTGTATTTGGTCTGATATTTATATTGAAATTAAAATCAACATACAGATATATATAAATTAATATTTTTAAATTGAAGTTGCAGTGTTAACTATTCGGTTTCAAAAGGAAAAAAAAAACACTCGTTTAAACATATTGAATAAGCTTAAATGAGTTTAAACTCATGTTTAAATTTAGAATTGAATAATTTATTTTTAATAATAAAATCTAAATGATTCCGACTTGTAATTTAGTTTTTAAAATTTGAATATATTTTTATTGAGTTAAACTCGACCTCTGTTCATTTATAACCCTAGTCCCTAGTCCCTGTATTTTATAACCATGGAGTCACAGTTGATTGGGATGCAGCTAGAGAAAAATAAAAAAGAAAAAATTATGTAAAATGTCTAAGTAGTTAGGTTTCCTTCCACATTATTAGCAATGGCATGAGAAAGGAAGATGCTTTATGACTTCATTTGACACTAATGCGTACTAAAGAAGGAATCGAGAACCAATCTTAACTCTTTCTTTTTTTTGTTGCATTCTACTATGCTACCAATCCACTAAATGAAATGAAGTCAGCGAAACCATAACGTAATTTTTTTTTTAATATATAAAAAAAGAGAAGAAAATCTTAATAATACAAAAGTTAAGATAAAAGGAAATACTAACAAAAAGGCCCACCTCTAAAGGAGTTTCATATCGTATCATGTGGAGGCCCATGTTGTTCCATACTGCAATGCAGCAGGTCCCATTTAGGCCCGCCCATATTTAAATCCTTGGCCCACCTCACTTTCTTTTATGCATTTTTATTTTTTATTTTTTGAAAAACACGTTTAAGATTAAAGAGTAAGTTATTAAAAAGCTTATGAATTTTAGTCCAATGTACAATTTTCTAATTAAAACAATTTAATCTGCAGTCCAACTTTATTTCTTCAAAAAAAAAAAAAAAAAAATCCAACTTTAGATACTCATCTTTCCCATAACATATTTATAACATTTTCATTGACTTTTTTCTATATATATAAAAAAAATTCATTAGAAGTCTATTGAATTGTTTATTTCATTAATGGAAATTAAAAATAGAAAAATGAGGAAACCAATCTGATTATTTATTAAATGTTGAGTTTGAATTACAAGTCAAGAAATTGCTTTTAATTTCCAGAATATTACAAGTATCTAACAAAAGCAATTGACATCCAATGAACTCAATGAGAATCTATTATCATAATTAATTATATTTACTTAACCTAAAAGGTTATCATTTCCCTAACCAGAAAGCTAATGTTAGAAAATGGGTTCACATGATAATGTACATTAACTTCGAATTTTGATCCAAATGTTACCTTAGCTTACTCGTAGGTAAGTTTAGAGGTTAAAGACTTCATACTATTAGGGAACTTTTATCGTAATACTCTTACTCCGATAGGCTTCATCATAGAAATTCATATGAAGATAAAAATAAAAGTACAAACAGGCTCCCCAGATGGGATGTGGGGTTGTTTATGTTTTGTGGTCATTTGGCATTTCTTGTCATTATGATGGTGCTTTGGAAATTTGGTCGCTCATGGCTCATTTGGGTTTTGGCAGTGCAGAGATTTTGCAGGCACTTTGGTCATCTTCTCATTTATTATAACCACTGCTACTCCAAAACAAAGCATCTCACTTCTTTCAATTCTCCTTTGAATTTCTTACTCCATTATTTATCTTGCTCTCTTTAAAGTTTTTAGTTTGAATTTCCAACCTACAAAGATCATGCCATAGAATTTTTTGCATATATATCTCCTCTTGTCTCTGTGCAAAGAAGCAAAGGAGTATTGTTTTTTTGTTGCTTCTACAACATGTTGCATGTTATTGTGTCCTATGCTCGCTACAACCCCTCAATAAAATAACTCTGGTCTTGCTCTTTCCTGCAATTTATTTGCTACAATGAACACAACTGTGTTTGGCATAATCATTACTGTTCTTGAAAAATCTAAAAGAGTAAAATAGTACAAAGTTTATTCACTTTCTCATTTTCAGTTCTTATCTGCCTTTTCCTTCTTAACTTCTTTTAAGCATTAATATATTGGGAAACTGGAATCCTCCAAGAATGGGTTAAATATTAACCCTTGTTGATATGAAATTTGAAACCCTGCATTAGTTCATTGCCAACTAGAACACTAGACTGACAAAAACATTGATGTGCCTAGCAGTTTCATAGATGCAGGAGACAATTTGAATTTTATATTTTAGCGTCAGCTGATGGGATTGTTGGCCTGTGGCTATAGGCAACTTCTATACTGCAGATATGCTTTTAAAATCTTTTTAACGAGAAAAAAATAATTAAACTTTAACCACCAGAGATAAAAATGCTTTCTTGCAGTTTTAAACTACTTTTTTTTAAAGGAAAAGATGCTGCCATGATGAAACTACTCAGAAATCTCCTGGAACTCGTTGAATCTTCTCCTGGAACTTGTTGATTTGATCCCCTTCATTGTTATTATACTTTTCAAATCAATAGATTTTTAAGAATCTCTGGCATCATTACCATACCTAAATTCCATTTCTTAATTGGCTAATTCAAATTTTGAAACCCTTCGATTTCAAAAGCACCTACTTAGTAATTCCATTTCTGCACTCTTGTTTTTGTACTATAAAGTGATTATGAATAAAACAAATATAATAGTGCAATTGATGGACAAAGATTTAGAATTTAAGCTATGCTTCAAAGGAAAAATGACGCCAAATTGCAGAAGACAGGACTACACAGAGATATTGGCGTTGATTTGATACACAAAGAAAATAAAAGAAATAATTCAATACTCAGGACTTGCTTTCCAGTTTCTAATAATGACCCATCAACTTTACAGAAAACAACAGTTGAACCCATTTGTCCTCACCTAGCATCATTTCCATGGCTAATAAGGACCAAAAAACTAACCTACTTGCCTAACTCCTTTGATTCTTTCTGTTCCTTTTTCTTTTTCTTTTTTTAAATATCTCTTCTCTTCTTTACAATAAAACAAAAACAGAGCCTTTTCCTTTGTATTGCTTTCAATTTCATAAACAGCATGCTTCCCGCTTTTTATCTCTTGATAATGCTAATTAATTCCATTCTCTTCATGGGAATTTCTCGGCGAAGCCATTGATTTCTCATGCAAAGGATCACTTGCAAATCTCGACAATAGAGAAGAATCTGATAAAAAACAAGTTAAAAAGTTAAAAGATTAGTTTTTTTTTTATATAAAAATAAAATGCAAAGAAATGTATAAAAACATAGAAATGCACCTCTAGAAGTAGAAGAGTTGAAAGATTTCTTGCAATGCAAAATGGCGCTTTGGATACCGTCATGTTGCAGAAGCAGTGAATCGTCTCTCCTAGTTACTGTTGGTGGCAGAACTGCAGTGGCCGCCGATGCAGATTTGCTCTTTCCCAGATGTTTGCAGACCACTCGAATCCCTGCAGGAATACTCCCCTGTTTCTCCTTCTTTGGTGAACCAGAAGGCAGTGTCGCCGGAGAAGATGACGGCGACGCTGCTGACAACTCCCCTGAAAATTTTGGCTTCTCGCTTTGCTTTTTGGAGACTTTGATGTACAGGGGTTTAATTAGCTTCAAATACTTTTGTATCGCTTCTTTGGAGAATCGCTTAGACGAATCATCAGATAATGAATCATCCGAGATCTGTTTTCTCAAGCTGTTATCTCTGGTGAAAATAGGAACATTTGCGGCTTCTTTAAGCTTGAATTTAATTGTAAAAAGCTTACTTTCTTGCTTTTTATTCTTTGGAGCATCGACGAAAACGCCTTTCAGCTCCGTTTCCCCTGTTTTTCCTGTTTCCTTCGCTGCCATTGACTTAGATTTCTTAAACATGAGTACTCGAAATCTTGGAGCAGATTTGAGCAGAGAGATTGGAGATTGAGGTTTAGAAATGGGTTCAATAGGAAGGATCTTTCTTTTAGAGAGCAGATCAGTAGAAGACAGAGAAACATTTGGTGGTGGAAATTTGTCCTGGACATTGCCGGCTTTGTTGGTCGAGTTGTGGAGAGTTTGTTCCTTGGAGTCAAAAATGTTGCTATCAGTGTCTAGTGGTCTGTTGTTTTTGCTTTCGCATTTATTGTTGTCATAATCAGGCACAGTAAGCTCCAATTCAAAGAAAGAGTCTTCTTCTTCAATGAACTCATCATCTGTGTCGACCATAGCCGTCGCAATCTCGGCGGTGTCACTATTTCCATTAGAGGGTCGGTGATCTTTGTTTTGGGTGGTGGGTCTCCAGAACTTGAGGAAGTAGAGAGCTTCCATGGCGAAAAGATATAGAAAGAGAGAAATTGGAAAGGTTTATTAGGGTTTTTTCAGAGGCAGAGTAAGGTTTTCATTTATAGTGGGTGCAAAAGGAAGACGGAACGTGAGGATGGTAAGAGATAAAGACAGCTTTTGCACATCGTTTTAGAATTTGTGTGTATGGTATGTTGTAGCAGAGCATTGAAAATGGCGTTTCAAAAGAAGCAGAGAGACTGAGGTAAGCTTTTCTCTGCTTTTGCAATGGCCAGTAAAGAGAGAGGTGCTTTTGTACCCATATGTTATTGTACGTTTGGCTGTTTTTTTATAACATGGAGGTGTTTGCGTGGATTCTGTATACAAAGACTGGTTCTTGAGGGAGAAAGAAAGAGACTACAGTCTACAGTCTATGGAGAGAGTGGTATACGCTGGAAATACAGTCGTACAGATGAATAGATACAGCAGAATTGCAGAATTTACAGTACTTTTCAACCTGACTATACTTGAGTACACGCGTACTCTTCACACGCGCTGTTACAGTAATAATCCTGATTCCTGAATTCTTTTTTTCCTTCTCCAAATTCGATTTACTAATTATGAACTCACGCACCAAGACAAAACAAACGGAATTTCAATTCCAATTTTCTTAATGAACTACTTCACTTGTGTCGTCAATAATAATTACAAGTCTCATGGATTGAAAATTCCCAATTAGAATAAATTCTCAAATTCAAATATATACGCAGCCAGTGGTGTTATTTCATCCATTAAACCTCTGAGTGATTTGGATTACGACTGTAGAAAGGTTGGTTTTAGGTACGAGATTAGTTGAAATCAAAGGTGTATGGGTTGGTGCCAGTAATTAAGTATGCCTGAGAGGGGGAAAGAAAAGGTTTAAAGTTAAAATTGAAGGGGTTATCCTTTTTGCAGAGTAAATTAAGGGCATGGACTCATGGGTTAAAAAGGCAAGGAGGAGGGTGATAGGAAACTTCCAAAAAGAGAAGGGAAAGCAAAATAAAAGAGAAAAAGGCCAAAAAGAAAAGACTACATCCAAACAGAATAGGAAACGTAAGGTCATGTTACACTATTAACATTACAGAGAGGAAAAACTTTAACTTTTTTTATTTTTTTGCAGAGAGTCTCTCTCAAAAGACCTGCTGCTGAGTCTGAATTTGGGTTCTTTTACAAGGCAAAGGCATTGGTGGTGCAGCTGGGCCACGCATGCTTTTGGACCCCCAGCTGCCTTTAACTCTAGGCCACTGCCCCACACGACCCGTTATAAAGCTTTGACTTGTAAACAATTGTTGACCCATCTTTAACCCTTTCATTTTTTGGATCATGTAGTAATAAATAAAGAGTGCACTGAAACAAACTGAAAATGGTTTATAGTGAAACATAGAAGAACCTTTGTACTAATCAATTTTGCATTAACTATTTTTCTTCAAGTCCTGAAAACTTTGGTTGTCATAAAAACATTCATAGTATAGTCATGTCCTGATGAGCTCTCAATTTTCAAATTTCACTAAATTGTGATAGGAATATTAATTATGAAAAGAGAAAAAAAAAAAAAAAACGAAGGAAATGTGACTGCTTCCATGAACAATAATAAAAATATGTAAAATATTCTCAATTGCTTCATTCCTCTTTTCCTTTGCTGTTCGTGGCATGCACGTCTTTGCTTGAGCTGACTTTAACATATTTTTCTTTTTTTTTTTTTTTTTTTTTTTTTTGAGTGGAAAGCAAATACCATGAGCCATAAGCTGACTCTATTATCTATCTATTGAAAGTTTGAAACGCATTAATTAATTTTCAGAATGAATAAATAATATGAACACTTTTCTTTTTCCAGGAGGCACATTCTAAAATCTGTGTTTTAAAGTGATGCTTTGTAGACTTTATTTTTACAAGTCATAAATATACCTATACCTTATAAGATTCTGCACCCTATATAAATAAATAAATAAATAAATAACTCAAAATTAACTTTGGGAATTTTCTTTTTTGCTTTGCTTTTTAGTGTTTTCTTTGTACAATTTTTTTCTCCTATTGCTTTAATCTCAGGTGATGAGTCTACAAAATTTCTTTTTTATTAATAGGATGGTGTGACTTTTTTACTTTCATATTGTTTTTCTTTTATTTACACATTTGTTTTCATACTCAAACAAGAGGGTTTGACTCTAAATTGTAAACTTTGATTTATAAATTAAATTTATATGAAGTATAGTTTAATTCTGTAAGATGATACAGTCTAATTTTATTTATCGAGCCATTTTTTATTTTGTTTATTTAGTTGTATATAAATGTCTCCGTCTCTCTGGAAAAAAAAAATCATAAATGGTTGGCTGGTTGTCAAATTATTCCTCAAAAGAAATTTGTGAAGTTGTGGGATCTTTTATGTTTGGTAGAATAGACTAACGAGAAAACAAAGTTGACACTAGTTAATCAGTGATCAACTAATCACCATCCTTGCAATTTCCTCTTTCCCTCGATGGAATGGAAGTAGGCCCACAGTCGTACAAAGTTGAATCCATAGTCACGAGTCTGTAGTGAGAAAACGCTCAAGAAGGCCGTAGACTTTTGGCCCAACGACCCAAAGACTGCCGTGGTCGGTTGGTGATTAAGAGTCATATCATCATGGACCCAATGGCAGTTCACAAATTGGACAGGGAAAAACCAACTTATTGAGGCCCAAAAGTCTTGTATTTTTTTACTTTTCAGGCCCAAAGAAAGAGCTTAATTAGCCCGTCTCAACTCACGCATTCGTGTACAAACCAGTGCAGACGAAGTAACACGAATATCTCCGGTAGTCAGTCTATTTCCATCAGCCGGCCGGTGGGAGCGAGAAGTTTGGATTGGTGGCATCCCATGTGCAAGGGTGGGTTGCATGGTTGTTGGCCGACCAATAACGAGCGTTGAATGCCTAAAATTAAAAACTGCCACGTGCCTCTTTATAGTACATAAGTTGTTTTCCACCACTCACATCCTACCACGTAGGTATAATTTTACAACTTTGCTGGAGTGGAAGCAAGTTGACGGCAGCCCAAAGAGATGACGTATTTACGTCGTTATCATGGACGAGTTCGAGTCACGTCAACAGCAGACGTCTCTGTCAAATCTAACGTGCATTCGTTCTCCCGAGATTTACTGTTGGAGCTATAGATTATAAAAGGTTAAAACGTGTGTAATCTTACTCAGATACAATTAATAATTTAATTTTTCTCAATCAGATTTATTGATAAAAGGAATTAAATATACAGTATTATTTTTAATAAGAAATATAATAAATAACTTTCTTTTTAATATCTCTTCTCAACCATAGAATTAATTAATTATGACAGTTACAAGTTTATGTATCAATTTTTCTTTAAGCTTTCGTTTGTTAGATATTTATTAGACTGCTTCTTGAATTATGTATTGAAGTTACTAGTATTAATACATATAAGATTCTTTAATTATGTACCAAAGTTACTACTGTTCCTTTAAAAAAAAATACTAGTATTAATATATACAAACTTATTATAAATAATTTTTGTTATTTATTGTTTATTAATTTAATGAAATAAAATTAGATATTTGATAATATTCATATGATATATTAGAAGGATAAGATTTGGTTTCATATGCAAAATCAATCAAAAACATATATATCTATTTTTTAAATATGACAATAGTGAATTTTTGATTTTTTTTGTTAACTTAAATGAAAATATACAAAAATTAAATACAAGAACATAATAGTACAGTGGAAGTAAAATATATGAAAAAATTAATATCAATAGTTGTCATTCAATTATCATATTAACATATTAAATAATTAAAATTATTATAATGTTATAATCTATTTTTAATTAAAAATTACCGTAATTTTAATGTTGATTACCATATTGATACATATTATTATAATCGATCGTAATTATCATTTATTATTATAAATGAAAACTTTATATTTAAAAGAATGATAGAGTAAGGTTAATGGTAATAAAGAGCTCTTTTAAGTTTTGGTATAATCTTTTTTTTTTTTAATTCGATAGTTCTTATACAATTTTTTTTGCGACATTGATATATTTTTTCTCTTTTAATTTCTATTACTCTATAAAATTATGAAAAATCATAAAAGAAAGCGGTTTATATATAATTATTATTAAAAATGATATACATAGGTCTATGATTCAATTTCTACTGAGCATTTTATTTTATTATTTTTAATATTGTATAAGAAAATTTATTAATTCAAAAATAAATTAAAATTAATGATTTTAATATATTTTTTCTTTCATTTTTTTATAAATATTAAGTTTTATATAATTAGTCTAATGTTCTTAAATTATAGTTTTTTTTTCTTAATTAAATTATATATTTTAAAATATTATCACATTATTTTTAAAATTGTAGATAAATATATTTACTGTGCTATACTGCTGGTACGAAAGATTATGGGCATACACGGTGACAGCCATGACAGCCCGTGAGACTAGATTTCCTCGTGACGTTCCCCAGACACCTGCCATCTTCCCCGGTTTCTGTTTTTTCCATATCTAGAAGGCACTTTCTCCAAACCTCAGGTTCGGACTAGTAAATCTTTCAACGGCTGCTAAGGTTTCATTTATTTGTACCGTTCCTTTCAATATTCACTTTCAAAACCAGATACTGGAAACCTGAAAATCTCCTTGCATTGCAACAAGGCTCTCTCAATCACAGGAACACAAATTCCCATTGTTTTTCGCAGCGAATACATATGGCGGGCCACGCCGTCGAATCGTTGATGGATAAGATCACCGAGAAAATCCGCGGTCACGATTCTTCTTCCTCATCAGATTCCGATGATGACAAGCCGTCCAAGGTCGACGCCGTTAAATCGAAGATATTTCGTCTCTTCGGAAGAGAGAAACCCGTTCACAAGGTCTTGGGCGGTGGAAAACGTAACCCCTCTCCTTCTACATAAACAATAGGGCATATTTCTACATAAACAAATCTATAACATTTGTTTTGCCTCTCATTGTTGCTAATCGTGAATTCTGATGGATAGCCAACTTTCGCAATAATGATTACAGATAGTGTGACAATGCTATTAGGTGATTAGGAATTGGGTACACATTTGACATTGTCATTATTCTATGATCAATGTGGTGTTATTTTCTGTCTGCGACTTCCCCGTGGTGTTTTAAATGATCCATCTTAGATTTGCTCATTTCTCATGCCTTGTGCTTTTCAGTTTTCTGAGAATTAATATCTAGCTTTGTTTTAAGTCACCTCTGATTAAGAATTGAATTCCAAAGTTTTTGAAATAGGAATGATGGCATCATTTTCTCACCATCTTTTTGAGACGGTACTACTATTAATTTGATCCTTTAGAAATCGTGAGTGATTCTTGTTCCTGTTCCATTGTCTCAAAGAGCAGGCGGTAATGGTGGGAAGGGCTTGCTAATAATGTATTTATTTCATCTGAATAGATAAGTAATGCTACAGTGCATTGAGGACGTTTTATTTGATTGTGATATTTGGTTTTATACGTGAAACTTGTATTTCTTATTGATATGCAACTGTATAGTTATAATGCATTTTGGCGTTGTTGGTTATTTTTTTTGTGTTCTCTAAGAGATTATACCTGTGTCTATTTTTCAGAATGGATAAAGACATTTTTTTTAACATGAATTGGATAGACATATTAATAAGTGTGATTTCATATCAACCTCAAGTTTTCATGAATTTAATTAATTACTTGAAGAATTGGACTAACTTTGACTTGAGCAGGTTGAGCTAAAATTATACCCAAACCCCTCATTCCAATAGCAATTTTGGTAATCTTGCACAAGAACCCTGTCTTCATTCTCCGAGAAATAAAGAAATCATTTTGGTAATCCTCAGTTTGGAAATGAATAAAGATTAGGACTTTGCTTCATTAATTACTTTGATTTCCCAAACTATGTGTTACAGTCTTAGCAACTTATTATGGTAGAGTACTCTTAATCTCAAATTGGTAATCTGTGTCATCCTCACATCTTTGTTTTGTTTTTTATGTGCAGCTGCTGATGTTCTCCTGTGGAGGAACAAACAAGTTTCTGCAAGTGTGCTTGGTGGTGCAACTGTAGTCTGGGTTCTCTTTGAATTGCTTGAATATCACTTAATCACTCTAGTTTGTCATATATCGATACTCACCCTTGCTATCCTTTTCTTGTGGTCAAATGCTTCCACCTTTGTTAACAAGTAAGATCTTTTATCGTTCAGTTTTTAGCAATGTGATATTTCCTGATCCTGACATTTTTTTTTCTTTTTTCTTTTTAATTAGGTCTCCACCTGAAATCCCTCAAATTGTACTTCCTGAAAAATATGTCCTTGAAATTGCCTCCGCACTGAGAATTGAAATCAACCGAGCATTGGCTGTGCTGCATGATATTGCAGCTGGGAGAGACGTGAAAACGTTTCTTACAGTAAGTTGGATTTTGTTTTTCTAACAGTATTTAACCTTAGGAAATTGGCTAGTAAATGCTTGTTACTTGGCGTTGTATTTCATTGGACAAAATAGTTTACTTGGTTCGTGGTAATTATGACACGCTTTTATGGTTCAGGTAATTGCTAGCTTGTGGGTTCTGTCAATTATTGGGAGCTGGTTTAACTTCTTGACCTTATTATACATAGGTAAGGAATTCTGGTCTGAGATGCAAGATACTGGTTTATAGCCACCAGTCCTTAACATTGACATAATTCCTTTCAAACAGTCTTTGTTTTGCTGCACACTGTGCCGTTGGCTTACGAGAAATACGAGGACCAAATTGATCCAATAGCGGAGAAGGCATGGATTGAGATCAAGAAGCAGTATGTAGTGTTTGATGAAAAGGTTTTAAGTAAAATTCCTGTGGGGCTATTGAAGGAACTGAAGAAAGACTAGAGAGAAATACCACTTATATTGGCCATTGGGTAGGCTTATTCACAGTTCTGTACTCGAAAAATTCTGTTAAAGTTATATATATAAGAAAGTCTCCTACTCTGTGCTTCTGGGTTGTTCAGGGGCCCATAGATTAATTAAAATGAATATGAAAATTTTCTTTTTATCTTATCAAGCATTTTGGCTGTATATGATTTTTATTTATTCATGCAAACAAGACCGCCATTAATTAACAAGAAGTGCAGCTTTTCTTCGCAACCAGCCATCAGATTATACAATGAGATCAAAGGGAAAATAACTATATCAACAGCTGAATTGGTTATGGACAAACATTTAAGCTTTCGCTAAATCAATGTTCTTGGGGTAGGCCCATAACCTGGGGATATACCCTTCATCCGGTTCACTATCGCTGTCTTCGCTGTCTGAGGAAGACATTATAGACGAGGAACCATTTAATAGATACTCAACAACCTGAAAATGATGAATGCGTGTGTGGAGTTACAAGACCGCAGCAATGGGATTTCAGAACACACAAAATAAATAAGCATGAAAGTTTCAATGAGTGTAAATAACCAATTTTTTCCCCCAGCAATATTGTAAGACAGAATCAATAAAAATAAGCATTTGATACAAATTACCTGGTGAGATGAAACGGGTATGATTCTCTGATTCCCAGAGTCCCCATTACAGCATTTCATGGCATCTAGCCAAACTATTGTTTCACATTGCCCACAGTATCCTCTATTAGCAGTTAATCTCTTTGACGAATTGCCTGAAATGTACAAAAATTAAAACAAGAATTCATGATTTTGACTTATCACACGTATGCCCATGAGAATTGCACATTATATGCACTGCAAAAATCTAATGAATCGCAGAACAAGAAAATTTAGAATGACTAGAAACTCATGATTATGAAAATAATGGGTATGGAAACTCTTCTTATGTGCAGATGATCTTGGGTTATGTTGTCTAATGAAAATACCTATATACATTTCTTTAAAGGCCTCCCTCCAGTCAATACTGGTTGTAGTAATTTTATTCTTCTGCAAAAGAGTAAGCTCCTTATTTTTTTCCCGCCTATCATTCTGTTGTTCCCTAGTACTTGAAGAACCACGCTTGCTGCCAAAAAATGTAGCATACTGGGATTGCCACAGCTGGTTATTACCAGCTGCAAAATTCCATGACCTTCAAATAAGGCAAACCACAAAAAACATTATTCTAGGTTTATGCATTAGAAAATAGACATGGTTATGGTTAAGAGACAGGCTGCTTGAATTCTTAATTTCACTAAAATTTGTTGGTAGGTAAAAAAGTTACACTACAATTCAAAGAAAATAGGAATTACCAGCAGACTAAGCTGACAGAAACTAAAGAGTGGATGTCCAGGAAGCTGAAGATGTGTAATAGAACATCTTGTGGTAGTTCAGTAGTACCTGAAACTGAAAGTATCGAAGGAAATATTATGACTGAATTTTTTTTTTTAAAGCAAACCTGAGATTTATGTGAAAATACTGCAATGAAAATTTCCAAATTAAGCTTTACTTTCTTCCTCCTGATGAGCTTTATGGCGCCTCTTATGAGCAACTTTTGCATGTTTAAATTCTGCCACAGCCAAATTTTTCCTCTGTTTTGGAAATACAGCCTCCGCACTCTGAAGTAGGAGATGGGCTGCTGAAACTGCATTGCGTGTCTGCATTCTAAAAAGGAAAAGGCTTTATCAAAACAAGTGAAATTGGGCACTTCCCTTTAATCAAACTTTCAACAATATCCTCCAATCATAAAAACTGATGCAGGGAATTGAATTCTCGAATAAAGGGCAAAAGTCGATGCCCAATTTTATTTCCAAGACGCAAATCATTTGATTTTGGTCCAAATTCGAATAACACAAGCCAAATTCAATTGATGGAGATGATCGATAATCATAATTCGCAAATCACAAGATATGCAGATAGAAGGCGACTTACCCAGGAAGGAGACGAAAGGCGGCGAGGGTGTCTTGAAAGAGGACGAATTGAAGATTCTTGGGGAGTTTGTTATAAGCTTGTCTTATAATCAAGCTTAGATCTTTGCAGGCTATTGGGTAATGGTGGGTTGTCGATAGAGCCTCCTTAAACGCTAGCTTTTGGTATCTCTCTATTGGCTTTGACATTTTGGGATAGAAAGAGAGGAGAAAGCGAGGAGAAAGCGCTTTAAATAGCTTTATCCCTTCATCAAACTCGAAATAGTCCACAGAGTCCAAACCATCTAAAGTGACATTTGGTTTCCACACAAAAACCATCAAAGAGCAAAGCTCTTCAATCCTATAAATAGTTGGGTAATGGATGCCTCTCCAAGTGATTTTTGAGGTAACATTTTTTCCTTCTTTGGCTAAAATATAGGTTTCAGATGGAGGGGAGGGAAGGTACCCCTTTTATCAGCCGAAGTCTCTTATCACCGCCTCATCCACAAATTCTAGACCGCGAGAGAATTCTCGACACCAAGCTAAGTAGCATTCAAAGAGGTTACATTTACTTTTCTGTGAATTATTTATTTATGATCACTGTGTTGCGTGGCAGATGGATATAATTTGAATCTCAAATCTTCAATCACACAAGTAACGTCAATTCTAGAAGAAGTATATACTACTAGTTTATACAAAGACTAATTTACAAATGCTACTGTATGAGCGATACTGCTCATGGGCTGCTGCAGATTGTCTAACAAAACCCGATAACAAGGGTTTCTTCCAAATTCCACAATTTCCAATTACCAAACACTCCTAAAACATAATTACAATACCAAAATGTGGTTTTCAATGGTCTAAGGATTGCCTAAACAACAAGAGACTCCTCTGTTGTATACAACAAGAACAAACTACAGATAATGACTTTGAAAGACACATTTCAACCTGACACAAGCACTGTTGCAATTGCCAAATTTTCATTCTGATAATCTGGTGCTGCTTTCTGTTCATTGTTGCTTTATGCCTGTAATAATAAAATCTCACTTGCAGGGCGTTGACTTTCCATGAACTTCTGCCTCCCTTCTATTACTGATGAGACTCTGAGACGACAGCTTTCTACAATCTACAGGAAGTAAGTTAACTGTTGTTTCTTTCTTGAACCTCCTTCCCCATATAATTCATTCCATTGCTTTAGCTCATTCATTATTGATCCCTCGGATGCAAAACTTGCAGCAACCTGCATTGCAGCATTCATTTAGAAGTAGTTTATACATTGAATCTAGAAACTGAAACTAGAGAGTGTGCGTGTGCAACACCAATTTGAGGATCCCGAGTTAAATCTGGTGCTAGCTATCGGCATGAGAGAGTTATACAAGCATGTGTAAGCACATAGACAGTGAAGGACTTAAATTCACATGTGAAAATCACCTGATTCTTTGCCTGCCTCATATCTTCCATATTTAAAGGCCTTAGAGTGATTAGTTGTTCCTCTTTATCTTCTTCCTTTGCACTTGAAGCATCTTCTGAGCTTGTGCCTTCTTCAGCTTTCTTCTTTTTTTCCTGTAGTAGATTTTTGGAGAAAGAAATGATATTATACCACATTGAATGAATAGGAAACAATGAAATAGAATCTTTAAGGAGAGAGAGAATATACTTTGTCTTTCAATCCCTCTTGCTGTACTAACTCTCTAACAGGTCGATAAGCTGCTGTCACACAGAAGTTCTGTTTACAAGCAGTCAACATCAAGATCATGAGTTGATTACAGTCAATTAAGGATCTCATTAAATGAATACTATGAGTTTCTGGGCAAGGTAAGAAACAAATAAATAAACCTTGAGGTCACTTCCACTATATCCTTCTGTCATAGCTGCAAGTTCCTTGAAGTCTAGATCTTCAGTTTTCTCTTTTGCTAGAAGAGTTTTCAAGATCATTTCCCTGTTCTCAATAGATGGAAGGCCAACCATAATTCTGCAGTGCAAAGGTAGTTAGCAAGCATGAATTGATTTTTGTAATTAGCAAGTTTTTACAGAACAGGATCAACAATATTGTACCTGCGCTCAAACCGCCTAATAATTGCTTCATCAAGGTCAAATGGCCTGTTTGTCGCAGCAAGAACTAGAATACGCTCACCAGGTTTTGTCAACAGCCCATCCCAATGTGTCATGAACTCATTCTTTATCTTCCGCATGGCCTCATGCTCTCCAACTCTGGTCCTCTGCCCAAGCATGCTATCAACCTCATCAACAAATATGATGGTTGGCGAGACCTTTGCAGCAAGTGAAAACAATGCACGCACATTCTTTTCATCTTCACCGAACCATTTTGAAGTGATGGTTGACATTGAGACATTAATGAAACTTGCTCCTGCTTCATTTGCTATGGCCTTTGCTAGCATTGTTTTCCCTGTGCCTGGAGGCCCAAATAGCAATATGCCTCTGCAAGGCTTAAGAAGTCCACCTTTGAAGAGGTCTGGTCTTCTAAGAGGGAGCATGACAAGCTCCTGAAGTGATTCTTTAATTTCATCCAAGGCACCAATATCTGCAAAAGTCACTCCAATCTCACTTGGAGGGATAACCTCTGGCCTGATTCTTTTCTCGAATTCATTGTCAGGAGGAACTTCCTGCTAGAAGCAACGTAAGTCAATTAGGAAGACAACAAAAATCATATTGATCTCTATCATATGAATTGTGACTTTGGCTTTAAAATTACTTTAGCTGCAGGAGGATTCTCCCCATCCTTCTTCACTCCAGGGACAGATTTATCTATTTCACCCTTACTTTCAGGTGATGATGTTTCAGTCTTTGCACCAACGGCCTCTTCCCCTTGAGCCTCCTGCATTTGTTGAAAATGAGTAAGTGGTTAGAAGTATCAACAGCATCAATCCATTTCTGATATTGTTGAGAAAAGAAAAAAAATACTAGATGATTATAATGTAGGACAAACCTCGCCAACACCATTTGTCTCCATTTTCAGAGTATCTTTCCCACCAGTTTTGCCTTCTTGGAATATACTCAATCCATGAGATAAGCTGCTTCAAAAATGGAATAACAATGAAAAACTATATTTTCATATTTACTTTAAAGGAGTTAATTAGTAAATCATGGAAAGAACCAGTGTCTACCTTTTAGATGATATAACAAGCTTTCCATTTCGGTATTCTGGATCCTTACTATTCATTAGATGATATGATATTGCTGACACCACAATTTCTTCTATGTAATTGCTAAGAACGATTGTGTCTGCATGGCAAATTGAAGCCAAATCATCACATTCAATATCATTTGCCGCAAGTACCTCGACAATATGGTTTTTGTTATCTTGAAACTGAATCATCTTTATGTCCTCTTCCAACTTTGCTTTCCAGCTGACAAGATGAGTCTCATCTTCCGGTGGTTTGATCTCAATATTGTATGGGAATAACATAGTGAGTCTCTCATCCACTTCTTTGCAATCATCTTCTTGGTCCACTATATGGGAACCGAGTATCAATATTGAACCTGAAAGTTTCTTCAAGAATTTACTGAACAAGATGTACATCCTTTCTGACTGGAGAAGAAGCTTCTCAACATCCCGAAGGTACAAAATGACAGAACTTCTTTCTGATATTGAAATCAATGTCTGTGACAATACAAACATTAATAATCACGAAACATAAATAATCATCTACATGCTAATTACCTAAATTTATCTATACAGAACAAACTACATATAACAAGTACTGTAATGTTATTCAAAAAAAAAATATCATTTAGAAGTCAAACTTGACCTATAAAAGATGCAAGAATCGTAGTAAGGACCCGAATTTTAAAGCAAGCAACTTATTACTGCTGATATTACCTTGTAAAGTGATTCCAGAAAGAGTTTCTCATCAAAACACCAGTTGCTGACCCGCTTGAGGGAAGCTGAAAACCAAAGATTCCCAAAAAAAAAATGGTCAATATAGTAATTATCTGCAAATTATAAGTCGAAACAAAAGGTCTCATTCTGTTAGGATACAATAGGATACTGAACTGTAAATAATAGGTGACGTGGCTGTTATGAGAGTATAAATACTGATATGAAAGGATGTTCATAAAATCTTTTGAACAATCAATATACTTTTTATTCCTTCTGCCTCTCTTTCTATCTTTTTCCTTTCCTTTCTCTCTCCTTCTCCTATTTTCTCTCTTGCCAAACGCATGAGTTAGGCTGGTTCCTAATACATTGCTCAAGCAAAATTTTCCTAAGTTCAATTGAGATGACTAATTATCATGACAAACATAAAAATCATCCAGTTCCAACCAACATGAAAGTAACCAGTCTTAAAGAAAATTAGTATTTGCAGAGCTCACTGAGAGAAACTGATGTAAATATTTTAAGGTTTCCACAACAGAAAACAGAAAAAAAAAAAAAAAAAAGGAGTTTTGCTGTATAACCTGGATTTGTGGAAGCGGATTGGGAGGAAATGCTACTCATATCAGAGGCAGCAGAGGCATTTCTACGAAGTTTGCCATGGTTACTCAAACCTTCCATAGCCCTGCAATATATAAAGATGCTGGATCAGAATTAATAAACAACATAATCTGAATGGAATATAAATTCCGCAACCACTGTAAAATCAGCCAAGCCTCAAGTCTCTACTGTGAGGATACTTAAAGGTGAAAATTGTGATACCTTGATTTAATATCCAAATTACTGCCTTGACGACGTAATGTGCCTACAAGGAAAGTAGTAGAGATAAACAAAACAAATAAATACATCTGAACAGAGAGAACCTAAATTATAAACCAACATGATGTTTTAGCAGAAGAGAATACTTGAAAGGATCACAGGAGGAAGTGAAGACAACATGAAGAGGCTCTATATCAGCATAAGTAATCAAAACAACAGCAAAAACTAGGCTGGTTTGTACCTGTCGTTTCTTGTCTTGAAGGAAGGACTGAGAAAGAACTAAACAAACTGGACATCCGTTCTATTGTTGCCTCTGAGATAGATCTCTTGAACGACTACAAGGACAAGTAATACATCAGAATATTGAAACCACTTGAACTGATAAATTATTGTCTTCTTCCAAACTGAATTGTAATGTAGCTGATGGCAAATAACACATGAAAAGGACAGCATCAAATGGGACTAAACAGCTAGCTTATATTCATTTGAGTACAAGAAAAGGACATAATATGGTAAATTTCACATTCAACCACAACACACTGATTTATCAGCAGAAGTCGCAGAATACTTACAGATTCCTTTTTAATGCATCCATATTTGCTCTGCATCTGTGGCAAGCAAAAACACTAACTGTGTAAGTAAAATAAAATTGTTAATCACTTTGAATATTTGAAAATTTTCATACTAACCTTTATGGAAAAATCGTTAACATCCAACAGCAACAACTTTGACTCAAAGTAATGTGCTAAAGCCTTGGCGAGCATTTGCTGGTAAGGTTCTTCACAAGATAAAATCACAATGAGATTAGGTCACAAATCAACTTTGAAAAATGATATTCCAATACAAAATTGCAAGACAAAAATTTCCCCTTGCATACCAGCAGTTCCTGAGAGCAAAATAGCTTTACTAGCTGGTGAAAGGTTCCGGGTGTACTTGGAAACATCCGAGTGCTTTAAATGGATAAATGCAGAGCTTGTCAATGAAACTCGAGTTACATCACTGCATTTCACGCCATCAGAAAGAGGACATCAGAAAATGAAAAATGTTAAAAAAAAAAGGGGGAAGTAGCCTTAAATTTTTGCAGTGAACTATGCATTTTGGGGTTATGCAAAACAATATTATGGAAGTAGTTCACAGAAATACTTCTAAAATCAACTCCCACAATCTCCAGAGTTCCATGAAAAGGTAACTGTTCTGCCAGAATTTTTTACCCCCGAAGTCTAACATTATTCTAACCGTAAAAATAACTAAAATTTCTTTTATAATTTTAGTTGTTTAATTTACAAGCAAGAAAATTTTGACAAAACATAAATCGAATGAGAAAGGGAACCAACAGAAAAGGTGGTAGCTTTAATATTAAAACCTTGGAATATCAACATAGTATTGGCATGCTGTAAGTCAACTATTATAGAACTCTAACAATAAAATATAAAGTTCCCATACACAGATTGAACTTCAAAAGGGTAACCCAGAAACAAAGAAGGAATCCGAATTCAATAATCAAGAAGAAGGGATCATGCAGATTTATTTTATTATGAGCAGGGACAATAATCTAAAATATGAAGAAACCCATTAATTAAAACCCAAACAGTAAACTATCTGAAAAGAAAAAGCAAAAAGGGAAAAAAGACATGAGTATTATGAGCATGTGCAGAGAATACCACCAAGAAGATCGCTTGCCAGGTGATTGTAAATTTTGTAGTATGTACCAAAACCCCATGTGTCGATAGAAAATAACACCATAACAATACAACTGTCTATCTCAAGAACTTTTCAATGGCCACATGAACACAACATCACGTATGTTACATGTAATTTTCTTTTCTTTATTTTAAGCAAAAGAGAAAATCTCATCGTTACCTGAGGTAATAAGGGAACTCATCAAAAGTGACCCCGCTTTCTCTGCCCTTAAGCACCTGTCTCATCAACTCCTGCTCAATCTGCTCAGATGTAACATAATCTGGAGAACCATTTCCACCAGCCCATCTGCTCATACTCTGCCCAGATGCCAATCCTAAACCCACTCCAACCCCGACTCCAACACTTAAGGCAGACAACAAGAAATGCTTCTGCTCCATATTTTTTTCTATCTTTCTACTGTGTCTTTTTCCTAGTCAACAGCAAGAACACTTAAAACTATAAACTCAAGTTTGTACTAGAAAGAAAGCATGACACTGATAGGGGAAAAAAAAAGAAAAGAAAGGAAAGGAAAAAGCTTTCTTTCACCACCTACTTTGTTAAGGTAAAAGGAAGCCAAGAACCCAAAAACCCAAAGATTCAAAGGTTATGAATACAAAGGGTTTGCGAAAGAAGAGGCGGATCAATAGATTCAAGAATTTAAAGAATCCAATGAAAATAATTTTTTAGAGGGGGGACAATAAAATCTTGAAATGTTCATATAATTGGTCTATGAATGGAGAGAGCTGTGTGGCCTGGCCCTTTTCCAACTATTTATAGCATGCTCTAGTAGTGGACGTTAATTGCTAACCGGAAAAGAAACTGAATTGTTCGGTTTTTACACTCCTTGCTTTTTTTGACTTACCGGGACCGTCTAATCTTTAGTTTCTTTTTTCTTTTAACCTTTTCTTAATTATTATTTTTCTTGGTCGGTCTCTGCTTTTCTGTCTCATGCCCTTCCTTTTCTATATTTTATTTTAATATTTTAAAATTCCTACTTTCAGCTTTAATTGCTTATGGGTTTTGCTTCTTTACTGGGTCACATGGAATTTTGCAGTAATCTTTGTTGCGTTCTATAATTATTTATTGGAAAAAAAAAAAAAAATAGAAGAGGGCAGTGGAATAGCTATTCAAAACGTGAATTCTCACGTTTGAAGTTGTTTATGAACATATTTAATCAGTAACAAATTATGCTTTTTTGGACTTTATTTATAGCATTAAGACACTCCAAATCATATAATCTAATCCAAATCATTAAAATTTAATCACCCATTGCTACTTAAAAAGTAAAACCCAATAAATAATCTGCAACTCAATTTTAATTTTTGAAGAATAAATAATTTAATCGTATTTTTAGAGAAATAAACTAGTTTAGATATATTTGCAAATGTCTCCTCACCAATGCTTAAGAGTTAAGTTAGCTAAGACAGCGGGAGAGAATGTTAATATTTAAGAAGGCTTATAAGTGGAATTGTAGTATATGATTTTCGAGTTACAAGTAAATTAAAATGTCATTATACTGAAAGTCAGACGAATTATTTTAATTACGATAATTATAGCAAATGTGAATATATAAATTTTTTTTTTTCCAAATATGAAAATTTATAAAATAAAACATTCTCAATTGCTTGTTTAATCAGCACATTTAAGATATATGAAATCAAAGTTTAATTTGGTTCCTGGATTGAATAATTGTGTTCGTGGAAAAATTTTATATATGTCGAATGAGGTTGACCGACTTTTGACGTCTACACCAGTTCAAGTCACTGATTCACTGGTAATTTCTTAACACTCTCGTTGAAGAAGAGAGGCAAGAAAATAGTGAACGAAAGAAAATAAGAAGAGAAAATAATATATGATTAAAAATTCTTTTTCTTAGTTATGGGACAGAGTATGATAAGAAAAAAGAATGTCATTATTGTTAATTTATAAATTTACTCTTATTATTAAATAAATAAGATTACTTTTTTTTTTTATTATTTTTTATGGAAACATATGTATCATATGAAAATTAACTTTTTTGTAATTTTCTTTGAAAAGTGCAATTTTTTTTTTTTTTTTTTTTTGTAATTCACTCATATTTTCTCTCTAAAATGGAGAAATTGATTCATAGTGAGCTCTGAAGGAATTCACTAAAATTTTCCTTCCTCTCAAATAAATAATACCCAAATTGGTATTATTTATTATTGTTCATTAGTTATTATTTATTAATGTTTAAACAACATATATATATATATACAATTCATACCAAACGTGCCAAACTATCCATCCTTTAGGGCTTTTACTAGAAAAGATTGAAATTAGTACTTATGGTGAATTAAAAATAATGATAATGCCAAACAATTAGTGATAAAATGAATAATTCGGCATTTTTATTTTTCGAGTGAAGTCGAGAGTTTGATTTTTATAAATAGAAAAAAAATACTCGACCTAAACATTTAATCTAATCAGGCAAATTTGACAGGAGCAAGAGGTAGTCCTAATCCATTAGGGTATGGATGGTACCAAAAAAATTAGTGGCAAGGAGAATTTTAATTTGGTGAAGGGTAATTACTAATTAGTAGCTTTTAGAAAAAGGCAGCAGCACATTGGAAGACAAGTCAAAAGAGAGAGTTATTTGCACGTCTCGACTTTGTTATTCTCTTTAGTAGAAACAATTGTTTTGATTTTGGCTTCCACGCCAATATGAACTCTTAAAATCATAATCATAAATAAAGAGGCGGCTAAACCCTATATAAAAAGAAAATACTACTACTTGTACCTAAACTCAAAGTAAAAAGTCTTAACCAGACAAAACAATGTCGACCTCATCTAGCTTTCATGCACTGTCATTTGGAATGTATTCTTTTCATTAAACTTTGCTATACCCTTTTCACATTATTATTCATTTTTCCTTTTTTTTTTTTTTTGCAATATTGGAAAAGGAGAATTTTAATTATAAGTCTGTATATTTTAATTCTTAAACACTTAAAAGTTTATATATGCTTATTCGGACCATGTACTTTCAGATGGTGCAGCAGATTGGATTTTAAGCTTTCTTTTACGTAACAATGTTTGTAGCAAAGACTGGGACAAAAGTTGCCTCGCTCAGTACAAGCAAATTGTACCGCCATTCATAATATTTTCAATCACCTACATCGCAATTCAACCAAAAACCATTTCTCTTGCTGTCTTTTTGTATTCCTTCGATCGATCAGATCATACTGAAAAAAATAATAATAATGTTTTCATATTTAAAAAGTAATCTGACTTACCATTTTAATAGATTTAATGGGATAAACTCGGTTAAAAATAATTTTTTAATAATAATTTAAAATGTAAAACTTAAACATAAAAGAAAAAGGAGATGAAGAAAGTGAACCAATCATTATCACACTGTGTATTGATTTAAGGAGTGGTGGATCTACTGGATGTTTGAAAACAGTATTGCATTAGAGAAAAATGTGGTTAAGGAGGAAGGAAGGAAAGAATATACCATAATAAAAAGGAATCAAACAGGAGGGGGATTAAAGATCCAACTTTAAAGAGTAGGTGTTGGACAAGGAGTAGGTCCACACATATATGTATGTATATATAGTATTAAGCAATTTTGTGTTTTGGGGGGTTTAGCTTTTGTACATTTTTTCAGCTGAAACGGAAGCTTTTGATATGGTGAGTAAAAAGCAGTAGTGGCATTGCGTGTAAGCCACAAATCACAATACTGTGGCCAAAAGATTTCAAAACCAAACCATGTGATTCTGAGGTGGAAAAGGGCCTCAAGGACAAAGGGTAGAGGTCTAGATGCCCAAAGGAATCTCACATGCTCTCTATATTATAATATAATTTTTTTTTTTCCATAAATATAATATATTCAAAATTAAATCAACCGATATAATATCACGGACATATAACAGAATGGTTCTCTAACTTTAAATAATAATATTTTTTTTCACAATCAAAATGATTCGGACCACTTTTAAAGTTTTATATAAAAATAAAGGATGAATCAGATGGCGTTCATTCATGTGGAAAATTTTTTTTCAACAGTATTTTCTCGTTCTCATGCTATGCACCCTTTTCATAGCTTGATAAGAGCTCTCACTGCTCATATTTTGAAGAAACGAAAGCTACGTTTGTTTTTTAAAATAATTTCTAAAAATATATATATATTTTTTTAATTTTTCATTAACGGAAAATATTTTTTTAGTAAAAAAGATAAATCATATTTTAAGAAAAATAACTTTTCATTTTCATTTTTCAGGACATTGACAAATCTTATAAAATCCATATTTTTTAATTTATTAACCATCGTAGTCACTACCACCAATTACCATTTACCATCGACTACCGACGACTTTCATAATTTATATTTTTTTTCATTTTTTTCATGTTTAACAATAAAATTTTTTAATTATAAAATTTTTATTATTAATAATATTTTTTATATTCTTATTAGATAAAAACTTTAATATTTTTTAACTAATTTTAAATATTATAACCAAATAATAAAAAATAAGTCATTTGGAAACTATCGTTCAGCAAGTCATTTTATGAAAACAAACGGAGCATAATATTTTTTTTTTTTTTCCTTTTTGGCAGAGTAAATTAAATACTTAAAATTTGCCTTTCATTGTTATTAATATATGGACCCAACAGATCTCCAATTGTAGCATGGTGGAATTGCATAGATCCCCCACTCACCTGTCAACACACAAGATATAGTAATTAATTAATTAATTAAAGAAAGAAAGAATAGGAGAAAAACAAAAAAAACCTAATTAGATAGTTTTTATGTGCTGTCATAAGACCACACTTTATTTGCATGCCTTTCTATTTTTCTGTTTGCCTTTTATTTGCTTCATCACTTGTCTTGTCTTGCCATTTTCATTAATTTCCTAATATCATATAAAAAAGTATTTCCATTATTTTTAAGTAAGGAAAAAATTTCGTTGTCTTTACTAATACTTCATTTGATTCATAATACATATATATAAATTATTAAATAAATTATATTTAAGTCGATAAAAAAGAATTATGGATTTTATTACTAATTAGTAATTCAAATAATTCAAGACTTTCCATTAAAAAAAAAAAAAAAAAAAATCATGCCTTTTACATCCTTAATTTGCATGAAACCTTTGTCATTAAGTATTTGAAAATTGAGGATATCCTTAATCTCTATTAGGCATCCAATTTGTGAAACAGTTAAGAAAAGCATTTGTACATGTCCTTTTAGCAAATGTGCAGTACGTACTGTTGTAGTTGCAAGATAACTTAAAAGAAAGAAGCATAAACTATAAATAAAGTTTAACTTTTTTAAATGCCATTTAATGAGTAAATTACCAATGAGAGTACATTTTGACTAATATTTATACTTCCAGAAACTTTGAATCTTTAGGATGTCGACATAAACCGAGATCCTCCACCATTAACCATTAAGAATTCAGATCCACCGTTCATTGTGATCCCCACTTTTACTAAAAGAAAAATAAAAAATCATCCAAGTAACAAGGGGTGGATGATGGACATTTCTCCACCCAAAAATTTTTAAACAAAAGAAAATCAAATCATAGCCAAAAAGGCCAAACTTGCCTTGCTGGTAAGGCAGTTGATGCAGTGGGAGACTCGCAAGCCAAAGGCATTTCAACACCGTGTTATCCTGTGGTAAGTGTGATTTCAATCTCTCGTTAGAATTAAAATATAAGTAATATAAATTTAATTTATGGAAAAATAATATTTTATTAAGGAAAAAAACTTTTACATTTTAGGTCCCAAAGAATTAAACCTCTTGATTAAAAAAAAAAATGTGACGAGCTTCTTAATGGATGACAAATCATACTGGCTTAATTACTTTCTTAAATCAACTTTTTGTTGGAAAGTATAAATTAATTAATTAGATATAAGTCTGCGTCCTCAACTTTCCAGTTTTCTCTTTTGATAAATCTGCTTCAAATACCATTTCACATTTTTCCAAAATTTTATTGTTTTTGTATATCCTGCGAAGAAAGAAAACAAAAACAAAATGCCAGCCAATGAGAATTAGAGGCGATCCCACAGGCTGTAAAATGAAGTTGCTGAGTCGCTAAAAGCCAAACGAGTTTTGCCAAGTTGGCCCAGCCAGGACTTGCTGACTGGCTTTTTGGTTGTTAGTGTTAGTGACAAAGGTGTCTCTGCGAACCCTACTCTACTCATTTGTAGGTCAAACTCGAACTCAAACCCAACCCAACACCTTTATTTTTTTACTTTACAGGCACAGTGTGCAGGCCTCTTTTCATATCATTTTACGAATCACCAAAAGCTCTAAAGCATAAAGCCACATCTATAGTACATTTCTTTTTATGCAAATTGCTTCTTTTAACTGTAGTTTTCTTTTTCCTTTTGGTGCGTCTTCCATGTCCATGCATTTGCAGCGCAAAGCTGAGATTTTCTTCTTCTTTTTATTTTATGTCTTTCTTTCACTGTAAGTGAAAAAACAATAAAAGCCATGAAATTCAGAAATGAAATTCGTCTTGTAATTATGAAAATAGTTATAATGCATGTGAATGTTAGTAATAATATAAAATTGATGACAGAACAGAGATTCCTTCCAATGACAGACATCCAGAACCTATATATGTTTCAAATCAATCGATGTAAATATTAATATATACGTGCATATTTGTTTCTTCCCATGAACAATTATCTAATTTTAAAGTACTTACAACCACCTACTTGTCGTTTTGTTCGGAGAAGCATGTATAAAGCAAACACTATCATTGATAAATCAAGAAGTTTCAATAGTATATTAATCTCATTCTACATAACAATCCCATGTGATTATTCAGTGCATCGTTAATTTTTGCTGTCAAATTACAATCTGAAATTAATAATATATATGTATTCTACTTCCTTAGATGCGGTATAAGTGAGTCAATCATCTTATTTTTTTAATAAGAACAAAATTGAGATATTCTCTATTTTCTTGTATTTTTTTTGAACTTTTTCTTAAAAATAAAAGGGTAAACTGAGGACATTTTTATAGAGAAAGATAAGTATATGATGATAATAATAATTATTCGCATGAAGAAATAACTCAAGTAAGTGTAGGTTTTATTAATTTAGAGCAAAATGAGTATGGGCTTTGTGATAGGCACAAGAAGAGTCCAGCCCATGATTGCAAAAAAGAGAAACTTAGTTCGTAAATGCTTTGAACGCAGAACGTAACCATCATAACGGTCATAACGGACTTACGGATTATGTGAAGCCCAACGAAATCATGGAGCAACCAGAGCAGATAACCATGAAAAAAAAGTTGTTGGAAGTTTGGGTTCAGACTTCTGAAATTTGAAATTCTGGTAGATTGGTCCAATATTAGAGTGTTACTAATTAGAAAAATGCTAAATTGTTGAGGGTATCTCTTGTTTGCTATTAGTATGATGATCTAATGGTTTAATCTCATGGTATATATTTCTTATTTAAAAATAAAAGATTCCAGAAAATTTCTTATATTTTTCTTTTTATTCCAAAACAAAGTTAAAAAAAAAAAAAAAAGAGAGAGAAAAAGATAAACAAATAAAACGAAGAATGAGATAAAATAATTTATTTTAACTTTTCGGTGAGAAATTTTGACTAAATGGACTTAATTGAAAAGTATTACGAGACACTTAATTAATAAAAAATGAAATCAACATTAAATATATAATTATTCCCGAGAAAAATAAAAGAATAAGAAGACCTCCGGAGACCAAAAAACAAAAAAAAACACGGAAGAAGAAGAAGTTTCCGTACGAAGCCGCATATGCATCAGGTCCCATCCCAAGCCAGGGCAACGTACGCAGAGGAAGTTGACCACCGTCCGATAAATCATACCAATTTCGAATTCATCAAATCAAATGCTAAATCATTAGATTTAGCGTTTTAATTAGTTCGTCCATAAATGATTTAGCGTTTTAATTAGTTCGTCCATAAATAACATAATTTATGGTAGTTGTTGATCAGTGCTACCTACCCAAGAGGCATTGTAAGGGACAACCACTGAAACTGTACAGCCATGAATGTGATCCTATAATTTATTTTCTGAGCAACCAAAACCAAAGGGAACACCCACAAGCTGGATTGGTATTAACTTAATTGGGTGCACCATTATTTTATAAACTACCACACTGTGCATATTGGTTAGGTACATAAATACCTAAATAAGAACATTGATTGATGTCTCATATAGTGAAAGATGAGTATAAGCAACTCAAAGAAAAGCTCCAGCTTTGTAGGGTTTTAACTAATAAGAGCCAAAATTTTTAAAAAGGTCGAATGACGAATGCATCCATAGAAATTGGGTAGTGGTAATAATCATTACACTTTGAAGCCACTCAATAACAAAATGTTACATCGGACATGCTCATAATAAATAATAATAATAATAATAGGTTGCATTTATTTTCAAATATAAATATTGAAATGAGTGGTTTGAATTTCTTCCACTTTATGTGAGAGTGAGAGTTTGATTCTCATAGATGAATCAAATACTCATTGAAAGTATTTTAACCTTTAACATGCCGACTTGAAGCGAATAAAATTTAATTTTAATCCAGTAAACGGAAAGTACCTGTGTTTAATAATAATAATAATAATAATAATAATAATAATATTGGTGGCTTCATCTTCATGGTTAGGTCTTCTCTTAGGTTTTTAGGTTTTGCTCACTTTTAATTTGTCTTTATATACATTTTTCGTTGGCCGTGGGTAATTTGTTGTACTCCACTTCAAATCTACGTCATTCTTTATTTCCATTCCAATTACCTTTTCTGCTTTTTCTTTGGTGTCTCACATTAGGTCTCACGTCAATTTTCCATTAACTATTTAATTACTTATTAATTCGTTTTTCTCAAATTAACTTATCATCAATTAATTTTTAATTAACTCCATTTCTTTACAGTTAAATTATAGTAATTACTTTTAAGTTAAGGTTAACTTACTGATGGATATTTGAGAATCTAGATTTGTGTAGACATTTCTTAATAATTCTATACCTGTTCATGTGTGTAGTAGCTTTCATCTATAGCTGGAGTTAGCTAGACAACATTATTTATCTATCATTTGAGATATTAATTTCAAATTGAATATTCACTTTTCTTTCTTTATTCAAAACTTTTTTTTTTTGTCAATAATAATATCTTTAAAAAGCTTACTATTAAACACTGAATTTATTTTCGGCCGCAAAAAAAAAAAAAAAAAATTATAAAAAATAAAAATGATAAATGATCTTTTAAATTTTGAAGCTGAAATCCAACCACTCAACAATTTGTAATGTACGGTAAAATACTTTCCTTTAAAACATGTAAAAGAATGCTTTTGATTTAATTTGATTTCTTGTTTTTTCCTATTTTGCAAGGAATATTCTCAGGAATACATTTGTTGGTCCAAAACAAAAGAAGCCGTGTGAGTTCCTTTTGCTATGGCTGTAAATATTCTTATTTTTATATTTATATAATATATAAATGCTACATCTAAAAATGTTCTGTAGTGTGTGAGGACTGCTGGACTGTAATCAGTAATAGTAATTAATTAATTAATTAATTAAACATTAATTTGGGTTTTGATGCTTTCTTCTTTTTTAATCCAGCGGTACCATCTTCTAAATTTTGTAAATACATAAACATTATATATGATGATTATATAACATCATTTTCATAATGTCAAATTTGAAATTGAAGTCCTTAATTTTTAATTTGGGTTCCAAAATCAATTTTTGATTTAAACGTCAAGTCAACTCATTGCATTTGTCCTACTAATTAAATTTTAAATAATCAAATCTACTATTTTTTTGTCAATTTCTCTGTATTTTTCAATCCTTCAATTTTCTGCAACTATACAATTTATTATTATTTTTTATTTTCTTTTATGCTCCGTGCTTCGCGTGATGGAAAATTTTAGAGCAACATATATAAAAAAGAAAAGTAGGAACCGGAATTGACTTATACTGTGTTTGGCTTGGAGGATTGACTATGAAGAGCGAGGGAGGAAAAGGAGGAAGTCAAGGATTGGGATGAAAGGCACAATTTTCATGTTTGGTTAGGAAGAAAAACGAAAAAGGAAAGAAAAGAAAAAAGCCCTATATTCTTCTTCCTTTCTCTCTTCTACGTCTTGATTTCCATGCTCCTTAATTTCTATCTTCAAACCAATTAAAGAAAGCCATAAAGATTATAGTTATCTCATCTCAAGAAAAAAAAAAATGTTAGCTTTCTTGCTTTTTCAAGTTCATATTTCTTCATACGTTCCTTTCATACGTGGGCCGCCATTTATATCATTGAAATCCGACAATCTCGCACTATTCGCTGGATTTTTTTGTTTTTTAATGTTTTTTTCTGGTGTACAACTAGTTTTGAAACGGAGGCTGTCTTGTTGTTTCAAACCTTTGACCTACCTGTTCTTTATTTATTGTTTTTTTTTTTTTTGAGTATTCTTTATTTATTGTTATTTATTTATTTCTGTCTTCCGCCCAGGCTGGTAGTATTGAAGCAAAGCCTATCCAGAAAATTCTCATTTCTGAACTTACTTTAACAGATAAAGTTTGTCTGAAAATACAGTGATCAACTGCCTGTTCTTTTTTTATTTGGAAGAAACGTCTTTAGCTTAAATTCTTACTAAGGAGTTATCTGGAGAGCAGTAAAAGAAACTAAAAAACCCATTTGGATGCAATTTCTTGAACAGCAGATATAATAATAATGCAGCTTTTCTAATGCTAGCTGTTAGTCAAACCTAATTTACTTATTGATTTTAAAAAACACAAGCATGAGATGATTCATAATCATGTCAAATAATTCATCAAGCTTGTATTGATTCGATTGGGACATTTGGTTACCTAACTAAGATAACTATATGATTAATTTTAATAATTAAAATAACAGCTGGGAATTATAATTTTTCTTGTGCATGAATTCTCAGGTAAACGAAGCACTGGTTATCAAAGAGTGCAGTTGACGTTGTGGTTTTCTGGTAATTAAGTAAATAAATGGTGGCCATTAACGTTATAAATAAACTCGACTGTTATTGCTTGAATACGTGTGTTAGTTGTGTTCTTTTTTAGTTTTTATTTTATTTTATTTTTTTAAATCTTTTATTGGTCCCCGTTCTTTTCCATTCTATATAAATGTACTTCTGTTTCTGATTTTTCTGGAGTAGAAGGAGAAGCAGCTTCGTCTCAAAATCATTCTCCTTCTTTGGCGACAGATCTTGCCTTCTTTAGCTGCAAAGATTTAGCAAATCAAAAGGTGCGCACACATTTTTTCTGGATTGGCATTTGGCATCTTGTGATTTTCTTTTCTTGATTCCTAATATTTTATTTTTTTGAAGTTTTATTTACTGTGAAAATACGAAAGAATTTACTTTGATCAATTAAAGTTACATCTGTTTATCAGTACAATCTGATCTTTTCTTCTTCCTCTGTCATTAAGATTAAGCTATTCACTTTACATCTCAATCCACTGATTAATTAAAGAAAGAATCCGATAATGACCCTGTTGAGTAATTTTGAGCTGATTACAGAAGAATATATATATAAATGTGAAGTTGACTTTGTTACATTTATGAAATGAATCTAGTGATTTAAATCCTTGATTAGAAGTTAAAAAAACCAGTAATAAAATTCAAATATTTGGTAGATGATGACACTGACAATGATAATTGAAACTAATAACTGGCTTTCAGGTACAGTAACTGTTTTACAATGGAAATTGTAGATTTATCAAAACAAGAAGAATCCCTTCCAACACTTATCAAGCACATCTCATCGAATGAAGTTGCGGGCTTTGATAGCTTGAATGCACAGTGCCAACCAAGTGATCCTCATTCTTTCAGTTCATCAGCTATGGTATGTTATGTATTAATTTGAATTTTTGGCAAGAGAGAGCTATAATTGGTAAATTAAGGCATAACATTTATCTTAATTATGTTATACCAGGAGACTGAAACTATTGATATTGACAATAATCATAAGAGGGTGCACTCTATTTCCATAAGTATGCCGACAACTCCAGTGGAAAAGAGCGCAGACAAGAAGAAAAGGGTTCTTTTTGAAGAGGACGGTGGAAAGATTTTCAACGATGAAGTTCCAGTTTCTTCTGCTGCATCTGAGACTGTAAAGTCCAAACAGACAAACGGAGTAAAGTTTCATTCCCAGCCAATGCCAAAGGGGTCTGGAATTGAAGGAAAAGCCAATCTTGCAAACCCTGCCAACAATCTCAGAAAGCTGGGAGATAGAAGATATGATTCTTTCAAAACTTGGTCTGGGAGACTTGAGAGGCAGATATCAAATTTACGTGGCAAGCCACGTGCAGAATCACCAGCCAGACCTGCTGAACGTAGACTAGAAAATAAGGATGCTTTACCTGTAGATCGATACTATGATGCATTGGAAGGGCCTGAATTGGAAAACCTTAGAGTATGCAACAATTTTTCTTCTTTTGATTTTTTTTTCAATCCAAAGATGGGTATATAATTAATTTTTTGCGATATTTTGGTAGGCATCAGAGGAAATAGTGTTACCAGATGACAAGAGATGGCCATTTCTTCTTCGATTTTCAATATCTTCGTTTGGTATATGTCTTGGGGTTAGCAGCCAAGCAATCATGTGGAAAACCTTGGCCAGCTCTGCCTCCACAAAATTTCTCCATATTAGCCCTCATATAAATCTTGTTCTATGGTGCATCTCTGTTGCCCTTGTAGTCATCGTCGCTGCTATCTATCTTCTCAAAGTGATTCTCTACTTTGAAGCAGTTCGTCGAGAATACTATCACCCGATTCGTGTCAATTTCTTCTTTGCCCCATGGATAGCCCTGCTGTTCTTAGCACTTGGAGTGCCTTCTTCAATTACTAACACTTTGCCTACTGCCCTTTGGTACGTTCTCATGGCTCCAATCCTTGTTCTTGAGCTTAAGATATATGGACAGTGGATGTCCGGAGGGCAACGGAGGCTTTCAAGAGTGGCAAATCCTTCAAACCATCTTTCAATTGTAGGGAACTTTGTTGGGGCATTATTGGGTGCATCAATGGGGTTAAAAGAAGGCCCTCTTTTCTTTTTTGCTGTTGGATTAGCTCATTACACTGTCCTCTTTGTAACCCTTTACCAGAGACTTCCAACAAATGAAACACTCCCGAAGGAGCTCCATCCTGTATTCTTTCTGTTCGTTGCAGCTCCAAGTGTTGCTTCTATGGCTTGGGCAAGAATTCAGGGCTCCTTCGATTATGGATCGCGAATTGCTTACTTCATTGCCTTGTTTCTTTATTTCTCACTGGTTAGTTAGTCTCTGCAACTTCAATTAAACTAATTCCATCAATCATTTGAATGACAACTAATTTGCAATTCCTTGTAATTCTGCAGGCAGTCCGAATTAATTTTTTCCGCGGATTTAAGTAAGTGTTTAACTTCTGAAGCTATTTTGCTACCAATTAGCTGAGGGCAATATATAAATTTACTTATTTATGCCTTTTCTTTTCATGAACTTACAGGTTCTCATTGGCTTGGTGGGCTTACACTTTCCCAATGACTGGTGCTGCCATTGCAACAATTAGGTATTCTAATGAAGTGACCAGTGTAGTTTCTCGAACTCTGGCTGTCACACTATCTGCTCTTTCAACATTAACAGTAACAGCTCTGCTTGTATCTACTATAGTACATGCCTTTGTTCTGAGAGACCTTTTCCCTAATGACATTGCCATCGCCATTAGCGACAGGAAACCAAAACATCACCACCACCACCACATGAAGTGGTTCCATCAAAGACATGGAAGCTCGGAACACAGGGAGATTGAAAATTACTTGAAATATGCAACCTCAGATTTGAAAGACATCGAAGCTTCTATTAATCCTCCTAGCTCAGATGGTAGTAAATAAGTCGAGTGATACATATTATTATAGTTAAAGACCTTGCCATTTTCTGAATCTTCAGCCTAACCATGTGAGGAAAACAAAAATCTGAAGGAATTTTGAAAATTCCAGTGACCATGAAATGAAGATTTACGCGGTGAGGTTGCCTTATTGTACAGAAACTTTTTGTTAGTCTTGTTGTAACGGATCAGTTTGGATAATATAATAAGCATTACAGCCTAAAAAAAAAGCTCCAATCTTTTCCAGGATCATGATATCCATCCACATGTAGCAGCAAAAGATTACATTTTTTTCGGCTTTTTCTTACAAGGGTCACTGTCCTCCCTGAATTTCAAAGCATACAAAGAACTGTTTAAACGATAACCATTTAACAAATCACCGAGCGTTTCTTTCTTCCTAATTACATTATCTGCAAAACCCAGAAAAAGAATGCTAAACTTCAACTCTAATTTCTGGGTTACATGATTTAGTCAATAAAAATAGTAAGACAAAATTAATCAAACTGCCACCATAAGTACCTAAAAAGAGGCTAACCTGACAACAGAACGGCAGATAATAATATTGAACTTGATAAGTTTCACTGAAAACCTAAAAAAAGAAAACCTTAATTGCCTATAAAGACGCAATTTTGATTGGAATTTGTGAAATGGGTACATGGGATTGTGCAGTAGACCAATTTTGTTGATGAAGAGAGGCATTTCACTGTTACAAAAGAGAAACACTAGTATGAATTAAGCATTATGCCTTAACAACAGCCAATTTTTCCGTTCCAACAGGAAAAATTGGTGATGGCATAGTCCTTCAAAAATGACATCGTTTCAATCCCAAAACACAACTTCTACATGGATTTCAATATAAATCGATCCAATGGGCTTTCTTGTTGGGCTTACATGATAGATAATATATGGGTTTACTGCACTTGGGCTTTTCTACGGCTTTGTTAATTAAATTAGCCCCATTTACATGTGACTGCCATTTGACACTGTGTGCCGTTCCATGATAAATAACAAAATTGCAGAAAGAACCACTCATGCCATTTCCTAGTTTCTTCTGGATGCTTCTCATCGTTTCTCTTCAAACGCCCACCAAAAGACAACAAACAAAAGATGATGAAAATAATCATTCAAGCCAAAACTGAAAAATGATGCAAATTAAGTAAAGTGAAATGCTGTTTCTGTACGTGCTAGATTTTAAGTGACGACTTCTCGTTTTCTTTTGAGAACTGGCCACTTGAAGACAAGTGCTCCATCGAGTGGTCGAACAGCAGCGTGTGAAAATAAAGAACACACAGTATTATGGGCTTTATGTCGTATCACTTTCGAAGCCCAATAATTGTCTAACGATCAGAAATAACTCCACTGGGCGGCTGGGCCCATCATAAGAAAAAGTTTACGAAAATGCGGGCAAGTTTTCTCTTTTTATTTTTTCAGGTTAGTTACCAAGAAAATCACGTCTTCATGTTCGTCTCTCCTTCAATCTACGGTGACAGAAAGAAGAAGCTAAAACCAAACAACTCAAGTGATATGGACCCTGCCCAGGGTACCAGCTAAAAGGAGTAATGACCAATAAGTAATGAGTGTAGAAAAGGAGAAGTTATGTGAAGTATTGATTATCCAGAAACTTGTAACAGTGACCTTAGTTTGAAAACATCCGACACAAGGCAAAGAACAAGGCCTTTGGTCCCCGTCTCCCTCTCTTTGTTTCAATCAATTCATCACTTATTTGTCCCTCCAAAGAATCCTCAAAACCATGTTCTTTGATCTTTCTGGCTATATCTCATTGAATTCAAGTTCGCTTTTGATTCTTGATATACTGTTCAATCTAAATCATAATTTATTTCCTGATATTATAATTCATTTCTCATCCTTACATAGAATGAACTGAAAAGAGCAAAAATGAGTCCTTCACTTGAGAACGAAGTGAGTAAATTGTACATATATATCCATCTTAATTAAAATCTTGGGTCCTAAATATTATGAGGACATAATTGCACTGAATCTGTATATCCTGATCTTGAAAAGCTTTCGAGATGGGAGTGTCTTGTTAGCACTTGGTAGCTACAACGATTGAAGAATCCATGGCAGCGACAGGTAGCATGTAAGAGGTCTCGGTCCCCACAAGTAGCAACAAGAGAAAAACAAAGCCCATTAAAGCTAACCCTAACACTCACTTCCCTTTTGTTAATTCATGCTTTTCTTTTTCATATTTTTCCATTGAGGAAGACAAAAAAGATCAGAGAATAGAGACAGAAAATCATTGTTATCAAAGCTTGTCACTTCTCCTATCACATTTTATCACTGTCTCCCTATCCTGCTTGTTTACATGTGATCTACTTCTCTTTCTGAGCCATTTCTTTGCAACCTTCAATGGCTTACATTAGGCCAGCTAGTGCTGTGTTTATGTTTCTTGGAAACTCCTCCTCTATAGGACACCATGCCTGAGGGGACCAGAAAATTCTCTCTTTTTCTGTTTGTAATTGATACAAATCCTTATGTCTTTAATTCAAAAAATAAAATATATATTAAAAAAAAGTGATCCTCAAGTTACTTATAGGTGTAATCAGCAGCTACTTATTGAACTCACATGATTCTGACATGGCAAAATGATTTTGTTCTTCCCAACCTTTTCGTGTTTTGGTCAATTAAAATAATAATAATAAAATCAAAATAATTATACAAGAGGACAAATATTTAATTTGGCCATTAAACCTCTTTTGGATATTTACTTTGATTTAAAATTAAGTTTTGTATCAATTGAGGACACAAACTTTGAGTTTATAATCAATTTACCCTATTTTTGTTAAAAATATAAAATCTTACAATTTTAAAATATTTAAAATAATTAAAAATTAAAAATTAAAACAGAAAAAATTGTTCAATTACATTGTAGGTGATGGAGAAGAAGAACAGGTATTTAAAAGAACCATTTCAATTTTCACATTTTGTATTTTTTTTTTCCGAACATTTCTTATTATTTTAATATAGAAAACTTCATATTATATTTTATTTTTTTTAGAAAAATGAGGTGAATTAACCTTATACTCGAATTTTATGTTCTAAATTGATCCAAAAGTTAATTTTAGATCAAATTAAACATCAAATATATAAAAAGTTGAGGGATCAAATGAGCGTTTATCCTTGTACTGTATATAGAAGTTACAACAAAGACATGGGCACAAAGAGAGTTAACAGTCATGATTGTGTTTCAAACAATAAGGCAGAAGTTTAGTGTGAGAAATGCTTGGAGAGGGTCTACCATGGATATAAATAATAAACTGTTACTGACAATAAAGCCTAAATACATGCAAACTGTCTCTTTAAGGAACTTTGGAATCAGAGCTTTCTCAGGATTGAAGCATATGTTACCTTTCTTCAGAATTTTTTAGGTTTTTGCCTTCACCACAAGTTTCTTTACTTGATCATTTTGTACACAAGAAAAGAAAAGAATACTGACAAATGGGTAACTGAAAGTCAGACATAAAGGAGAGGAATGTCTTTCTTTGTTTATCTTTATATAGTTAGGAAAAGACTTCAACATATATATTATTTTGATCGTCATTTATATAAATATATATATATGTATTGTTTCGTTCAATGTCATTGTTAGATTACCTGCTTGCTTTTGCAGAAATGACAGTTACCAAATAGATGTTCTTAAGGTGGTTTCTTGCACAAAACTGCTGTCCATTTCATTAGGAATAAAATCTTGCCTAAAGGGTTTCCTTCATCGATAATGGACATGCAATGCAAATTAATAGTTGTCATTAGTCATAACTAATCAAACACTGTCTTATATTGATACAACTAACTAACTTATCTTGATATTAAAAATTGTGAGAAAAACGCATGGGAAATTAAATTTTATTCTCTCTGTAGTATTAAAGAATATTTTTGTCCATGTATCTTATTAATTGCATGAAAACTGAGCAAAATATGCTTATAAAAATGGTTGTGAATTAATTTGAAGCTCAAAATTAAACATTTAAGGGGGGGAAAAAAACAAAATTTCCCTTATCCACAGTTGCTATTTTGAACAAATTGGGTACAAGGACTTCAACTTGCTGCCTGACCTTAATTCAGTGAGACCAAAAAGATAAGCACTTGCAGAGTTGCCGCTTCAACTTCAACCACACCAAGATGTAGACTTCCTTTAATAACGTGGTGGCAACAGAATCTGTTAAGGATTGGATTCTTAGTAATTGATTCAGCACAACAACAACTGTTTAACTGTATATAGTTGAAATATCATTTCTATATATAATTCAAAAAAAGAGACTATCTGATAAAGTTCATTACTGTAATAATCTGAAGCAGAAGAGAACAGATTCAAAACACAGAAAAAAAAAAAAATCCTGTTATTTTCTCAAATTTCAGTAATGAAATACAGAAAAGAACAATGCACTGGAGAGCAAAAAGAAGGAAAAAAAGTAATGGAAGCATGCCGCGAATAAAATAATCTTGGATTCATTGAAACTTTACATATATAAGGGAGAGAATCTTGCTAGTAAATAGCTTTTTCTCCCATAAAAGAAAAAGACAAAAACAAAACTTTAATTTGCCTTCAATTCTTTTTCTCCATAAGGCCAGAATTTCCATGGCCGACCATCCAACATAGTTTCTCCTTCCTCATAAAACCAAATTTACATTATCCTCACAGCAGAAGAGAAGGAAAAAACAAAAGACAAGTGGCTGCTGATCTTTCTTTATTCCTCTCGTTTTCAGTCTTCCCATGTGAATGTGGAGATTGGCACATTGCTCACTTTTCTTTCCCTTTTTTCTTTTGGACAACGGTCTTGATTTATTTCCCTGAAATAAAAATTAACACAGCAACAAAAAGTATCAGAAGCTGATAATTTGCTCAACATCATCATAATGCAACTATGATATAATTATAACAAAAAAATAATAATAATAATAATAAATAATAGCAAGTGAAGATAAGATGTCATACTTACCAATGGATCTTTTGCAATGAAGAACTGCCTCATAAATTGAACTCTCAGAATCACAAGACCTCCGCCAATCATCAACAGAATAAGCTACGCTTATTCTTGGAGATGATTCAGTTGAATATAACCAACTCTTCACCACCTGAACTTTTGTATCTGTATTTTCAGCTCTAGAACTTGATCGGTGACCTCGAATTCTTCTGTACAGCGGCCTCAAAAAATCAAAGTACTTGTGAAATATTTTCTTTGATAATGTCCGGCACCTTCTCAACGAAGAAGAACGAGTTTGCATAGCTGAAACAACTTTTGGTGTATTTGAGGAGGGAGGAAGGGCTGGGCTTGAATCTGAAACCTCATAACTCTCAATTTTCAATGGATCAACGAAGAGGGGCATCACATAACCATTAGAAAAGAGCTCATCAGCATGAACAACAGTAAGCGGAGATTGTGAAATAGGGAAGTCAAATTTAAAATCCTGAGAGTTTCTGAAGAATCTTTTTGAAGGTGTCATTTTTGGGTCCATCTCAATGAAGGAAGCTTCATCGGATGCATCAAGTGAAGCTCTAAGGGAATTGTCCAAGCTTTCCAATGATGGTTTCAGGTTTACTAGCCAGCTATAAGAAAAGCTCTCAATAGAAAGAGGCTGTGAAGTTTCCATGGATGATATTCTAACAAGATATGTAAAGGAAGAGAATGGACAAAGTTTACAACAAAAATATAAGAAATAGATACAGAATAGGAATTAGCAAAAGCCCTCCACCTAACAAATATATCTCCAAAGCATATATGCATGTATGTATATATACCCTGTTTCTAACAATTGGGTGTGTGGCTGTCTGGCAAGAGACAATGAATTTTAATATTTAAAATAGAAGAAAGGGGAAACGGAACAGAAATATGTGACCCCACAAGCATCCATTATGTACTGTTGCGTCAATCCTTTACCCCACTTGTCCTTTATTCATATATATTTTCCAAACTTCACAGAGAAGATGGTTTCTCTTTACAATACAAGCAAAGAAAAGTAAAATTAGAAAAGCTTCATGCATATTCCATTGTTTACAATAAACAGCAGACATGAGGGGGGAAAAAAAAAAACAAACAAAAGAAGGAGGCCAAGTCCTATGCTTTTAAATATGTGTAAGTCTAACAAACCCTATAAATATTTCAAAGAGAGAAGCAATTGGTAGACAGAATCTATAGTGGAAGCAGGTTCATGAACACTCTAATCGTTTATCCAATGAGCTGCTAAAGCAAGAATAAAGGGCATACAACCAGTCTAATGCTTTTGAATGCTTCTCATGAACCTATAATCTATACATTCTAGACAAAATTGTTGATCTCACTTGGCTCCCTTTAATTTTGTCTCCATCTTTTTATAATTCATGCTTCTGATGCTTACATCCTAACTGCAACAGCACAAGTTTGAAATAAAATGTAAAAAATACTTCCAAGATAATATTTTTATTCTAAATATAACTACAAAAAATTAACAAGTGTGAGGTGGTCCCTAAGATGCTTCAAAATTTCTGAATTGGATAATATCTTAACTACACACCAATTTTATCAGGTTATTAAAATAACTTCTATTTCTATCTGCTTTAAATATTAATGCCAACAAACATTATAAAACAAGAAAATCAGAGAAACCCTTGAGCAGAATTAACTAGTGCATCAAGACTTTTGTCCCAGAAGCAGTCCATTTATAACAAAATACACATACATATATATTAATTACTGAGGAGCTGTTACCAGATTTCTAATCTATTTTCAAAACATGCATATCAGCACTATCTATTTTCATAACACATGAAGCAATAGCTCTCAGAATCATGAGATATTTATGTGAAAATAAAAAGGCTTGCAATACCCCAGATTTTACATTATTTCTAGGGGAAGAAGAAAGCTTGGAAGTACCGAGTGAATGTGCAATATCATAAAGATTTATAAACCATATTCAAGAAAACGGTAGTTACAGCCTTCTATTATTCACCTATAATACAACACCAAAACAAATATAATAGGACATCAGATATAAATTCCAGTATACAAATAGAAAAAAATGAAGAAGGAAATATCACTAAGTTCTCTTGGTGTACAAATTTCAAGCTTTTACATCCACTAACAGCCCGAGTGGTGGTGAGTTTGAATCTTCGCAAAACTTAAATGCTTGGGAAAGTAATGTCCTTTTCATTCAAACCAGAACTAATAATTGTTTAATACAATTTTGAAAAAAAAAAAAAGCAGACAAGGGTCCCCAAGGGATGTCGGAGAATGAAATGAACAATGACCAAAGTTTGTGGGACAAAAGCCAAGAATAGAAAGTGACTTGAAACCAATCGGTCCCCCTAAGGCATCTCCTTCAGGACATTAGGCAATTTCTAAAGCATCCAGCGCTCAAAGGAGCAGTTAAATTCCAAATAAATGCTTCTGGTGAAAGATTCTGTTATAACCTAGGAAAAGTTCGTCTCCATTTAATACATCACAAGGAACATGTTATTACTGCAGAATTACAGAAAATTTCCACATGAAAAAACAAATGGGACATCTTGCTGACAAGGCAAAAGTTGAATTTACAGAGAGAAAATCTCTACCGCACATTATCGTACTTTTCCCAACCAAACACAGCAGGTTATCATGAGATCATCGAAAATGTAGTAGTTAGTTACTGGTTAAAAAAGAAAATAACAAAGCAATTAGTTTTGAACAGAACACCTCTTGCTGGTGATAACTTGGACATCAACAAGAAAAAAATAAATCTATATTTAATAACATGGACACTACAACAAAATAAAATTGCAAAATATTTCAATATGAATAAAAAAATAACTCTTTTCGGCCTGGGTAGATTTGTGTGAAAAAACTGTATTTTACCATCTTTATATACAAGATTGATCCCTGTCTTTAACTAATAGCTCTATTATTGCATCTGAACTGATGACCTAGACTATTTATTCATAATGATTTTTCAACAGCAATCAAGGAAATTGGTGACTGAGAACAAAAAAGTAAGAGAAATTGGATTCTGCCCCTAAAAACATCTATTGGAGAAGAATACTCACATATTCCAAACCAAACAAAGCAACCGTTTGATATCAGGCTAAATTGCCTATGATGTCCCTATTAGATGAGTCACCTGGCTACCAACAGATCCTCAAACCATAAAGAATATGGCAGTTTATAGCAGCCCACAGCAGATGTGAAGATTTGTGAATGTAAACCTGGTAAAGCCCTACAAACCAGAACAAGGAGTACATTGGGAAAGGCAATGTGGGTATACCTGATTCAGAAAATTTTACAGAGTGTAAATATCTTTTCATGAGATCTAAAAAGACAAAGGCATTCCAGAGGCTGTGCTATAGCACTAGTGCAAACTTGTTCCTTGATCGTGTAAAGACACCACCGATCAACACTCCAAGAAATATAAATGGCAGCATCCTCTGCATATTGAAGTGAGCCAAAGTAAAAGCGATTGAGCTCATCAAAATTGAGCAACCTTTGTTCATGTATCTGGTCAAAGGAGAGAGAAGGAGCCCACGGAATACAATTTCCTTCCATATAGGGGCATGAATGGAAAGTACAACAGCTAAGAGGATCATTGCCATTCAGTCTTGTTGAACAATTGATTGCTCAATGCTTGAGACTGGGACAGGCATTGTTGGAAGAATGGGCAACAACTAGAGGTTTATCTGAGGCAGCTGAACAGGGGAAACATGAAACACCCTAAATGTAAAGCAACATTAAACTACCACTTCCGTTCAAGGCTAGACTTGAAACAGTCAGGAGGAAGGGGATGACATTTTGCAAGGCAGGTGGAGGATGCACTCCCAGCTAGACCATCAGCCATTTGAGAGGCTATCATAGCTTGGCCTCTGTATGTCAAGGGTTACTTTCTGAACCCTACTGTGTGATCTAAGAATGGAATTCCCAAGATCCTAGGGACCAAAATGAGGCAATCCGAAGTAGCATAACCTGGAAGAGTAAAAGAACATTCTTAACATTTTTTTCAGTTCGTAAAGTGTTGAGAAAACCCATGTAATAGCATTACTCAATGTAAAAAAATAGTGCAAGGATGCATCTGTGCATCTTCATGGAGACTGAAGAAGTCAATTGTTTTATGCCTTGCATCCATCTTTTCACACACTTGCTATACCAAATATGCACTAAGCATTTATCCCATTGGTAAATTTTGAATTGAAAGCTATGGACCAAGAGGAAAAGTTAGATTTCAATTTGATCTCTTAAGATTTGTAGAGTGGCAAGAAAGCTGTAAAGCAGAGAACAGCTGAAATAGCAAGATATCCTGCTTATCAAATGCATCCAGGTCCTGCATGGGCTGTTAAATTTAACCAGCCCCAGCTTTGGTTATTGGATGTTGCATTTATTGGCTATTACATGCGCATAAGGTTCAAAAAGTGCAGCTTCTATTTCACTCTGAAAACTCTTTAAGGATTGAATTTAAATTCAATGTACTTCTTTTCAATCTTAATACTCATAGAGTTTGATTAACTAGTTCATCAGAAAACTAACATCACATTACTTGTAAACAATATATCAGAGATTGAAAAGAATACTTCAGCCTCATTCATCATAAAACCAAAAGAATACTTCAGGCAACATAAACTACAGGTATGAAGAAAAACATTTCATACAAACTTAGTTGAAATCAAATGACATTTATGTGTAACCTCCAAGTGCTTAGAAAATGCAAAACATCAGAGATTGTTTCTTTTTTGTCAAATTACATCACTTCTACCACAGAAACAAAAATCAATTTATAAAGTTCATATTTTAACTCTTTGAATACACCTTCAGCATGTTAAACTATCATTAAGATTTCTAATGACAATTTTAAAGATGCTCCTTTGATTAGACTTCTAAACCAAGAAGTGCAACTAATAGTCATGATAGGAACTTGAAAACCATTGACCATCACAAGGAAAAATAACATCGGAATATCAATATGCAAATAAGCATGGAAAATAGGTCACCTGCAAAATAGGCTTTGCTGTCCATGGGACTGTCTAGAGTTCCACATTAAACACCGAGCCAGCAAACTGAAACAACAAACCAACAAAATTTTAATTTATCTTGCTTCCATAAGTACATCTTCAAAATTCCATATAAAGATGATTCTCGCGAAATTGCAATGTCTTCATAAACAATGGCTACACTGCATATCAATGTACCAGTGATATAAAGAATGAAAATTTCACCTTTTGGAGATTCGAAATCCAAACCTCTTCCCTCTGAATTAGGTTGATCACATTCCAACATCACCGATTCCCTGCAGTGACCTATCATCAAGTAACCCAATTAATCAATTTAGCAGCATTCCTCCTCAGCATGCCGCCATTCAGAAACAAAAGTCTTCTCTGGATTGTATAATTTCATTGGCTCGCCAAGAAAATCATGAAAACCTGCTGAATTTAGTGTAATTGAATATTTCAATTAACAAGTACATTCATTACAAATACTGAGGAAATGATTTATATATAAATGGTAGAAGACGAGCAGCTTATTTGAAGAGCTAGAGAGAGAGAGGGAGAGAGAACCAATGACATAAGAGCTTGTGTTGAGACGTCAAAACCCTAAGACCGGAATTAGTACCCAAAACAGTGGTGTGGGAGGCTCCAGAAAGTGGGAACAGGAACTTGAAGAAGGCATAGTGGCAGAACCAGATTGACAGAACTTCGAAGAGCCAAAAGAGGTAGTATATGATCACATAGAACTGAAATTGTTTGGATACTAGTGACATGAAACGTCAGATGGATGCAGAAAGACGATGAAGAGAAAATATACAGGTCAAAGAAATCTTTCTATTTTTTTTTTTTTTTTTTTTTTTTTTTTTTTTTTGTAGGTTCGACGAAAAACATGGAGTCGATACGTTGTCGTCCTATAGTCACCAAAACCTCGAAAACTACGTGGCGTTTGATAAAAACGTCGTTAAATTATAGATAACAGCAACAAAGAAACAAAAACGCTATGCCTTTTTCAGTTTTTATCGAGGAAAGTTTATAAAGTACAAGAATTGGGGAAGAAAGGAAAAAGAGCGATAGCTCGAAGGAAAGGAGAGATCTTTCTCTTGATTTAGCCCTGCAACTCGTCCCTTACTTCTTTTCTTCTATGAAAGAAATCTTTTTTCTTTCCAATTTTTTTTACCAAATGTGGGCGTTTTCAAGGGTAGATATTGTCAACACGTTGAAATTTTAGTACAAACCCTAAGTAGAGATAATTGCATTTCTTACCTATAATTAATGTAATATAATTCTCGGGTGTCAAACCTTTTGTTGACATTTTGTATCGGTTAAAATTAGTCAGATTTATAGATCGTTAAAACGAACACGGTTTGCATACTTAGTGTAAGTATTAAAAAAAATAAAGTGATATAATTATATGATCCCATCTAATCATTGATTATTTATTTATAATTTAAGCATCTATATTTCAACATGAGATTTTCCTGGCTGGTCGGTATTTATTTATGTTCATTGATCATGACCGCGGACCTTACAATCTTGGGGGAAAAAATAAAAATGGAAACTTCCATCACAAAAAATACATTGCGGCTACAGAATTTAAATTGAAAACCATTACAAGCTCTGTGAACATAACCAGGCAGTACTGATATGTACTGTACAGGCTTATAATTAGTTTATCTATCTATATAGCCGCAGGATAGAATTCTTCCAGTGTGAAAATTTGAATATTTTTCTGGAGGAAATTGCTTCAATTACGTGTCAATAGGAATAAGCTTCTTGTAGGTTGGTAATTGAAAACCACAGTACTACCCTTGATGAAACACGTTCGCTTATTCTATTTTTATCCAAAGCCGACCATTTGATTTGGGTACTTTTTCAAAGTTTAGCTCACCCACCACTGTACACGTGTTATCATTTTGGGTGTTTTCCTTCCCTAATTAAGACATTTAACTATCTTCAATCTGTTCTTTCCCTCCCATAGATAATAATGTATATTTATGCACATGAACTATATTATTTTTTAATTTTAGAAATTTTGCTCTGAGCTACACACTCATCATGGCTGCTTCGTCTGTGCCTGGTTTGGTCATAAGCTTGGCTTTAATTGGGCTAGGTGGTTATTGCATGGCTAGCCAGATTGGTTTGGGTTCGAGACTGTTGGCTCGTGAAGACCGAGCATGGGTTTCTGATAATGGCACATTTGCTTTTGGGTTCACTCAAGTGGACCATCGTCAACTCTTTCAATTGGCAATTTGGTTCGCAGATCTTCCCGGCGATAGAACCGTTGTTTGGTCAGCTAATAGGTACGCTATATATTCATTTTATATATGCATGATATGTATTATCTTCAAAGAATTTGGTTTTCGTAGTTTAATCTTTGAGCAAGTTCATTTTAACTTGGAGCAAACAAAAATGATGATGATGATGATGATGATGATGGGAAAAAACGAAAACCATTCTCCATCTGTAGTCTTTAGCTTTTTGCAGGGAATATATAGCATATATGATGATGACGAATGACATTTCAATAATCCATCTATTATATAGAAACTCTCCTGTCACCAAAGACGCATCTCTGGAGCTGGACGCCACTGGCAACCTCGTCCTCATCGATGGAAACACCACCATATGGATGTCAAACACTTCCGGCACCGGGGTTGAAACGGCAGTCATGACAGAATCCGGCAACTTCATCCTCTACACAAACAACAATCATACTGCTTGGCAAAGTTTTGAACACCCATCGGACACTCTCCTTCCAAACCAACCATTAACAGTCTCTGTTGAACTAACATCGCCAAAATCGCCTTTCCATGGTGGATATTACTCTCTTAAAATGCTGCAACAACCCACCTCATTAAGCCTTGCATTAACATACAACTTGCCTGAATCATACGACGCGGCGCCTGAATCTTACGCCAATTATTCATATTGGCCTGGACCTGACATTTCCAATGTTACTGGCGATGTTGTTGCAGTATTAGACGAAGCAGGAAGTTTTGGAATTGTTTATGGCGAATCATCTAGTGGAGCAGTTTATGTGTATAAAAATGATGGAGATTATAATGGCTTAGCTTCTGCTACAAATCAGTCAACTCGATTGAGTATCCTTCGGAGATTAATACTTGAGACGAATGGGAATTTACGTTTATACAGATGGGATAACGATGTGAATGGGTCTCGCCAGTGGGTACCTGAATGGGCAGCAGTGTCAAATCCTTGTAATATTGCTGGTGTTTGTGGTAATGGGATCTGCAATTTAGACAGAAGCAAAACTAATGCTTCTTGTACATGCTTGCCTGGTACTTCTAAACTTGGCAATGGAGTACAATGCTCAGAAAATTCATCATCAATTGGAAAATGCGATTCGCCAAATGTAAATCACGCATCAGATTTTCGGATTTCTCCTGTGCAGCAAACTAATTATTATTTTCCTGATTTTTCAGTTATTGCTAATTATAGCGACATTCCTACTGTGTCTAAATGTGGTGATGCATGTTTATCAGATTGTGAATGTGTAGCCTCTGTTTATGGTCTTGATGAAGAGAAGCCTTACTGTTGGTTATTAAGGAGCCTAGAATTTGGTGGGTATGAGGACCCTGGTTCTACTTTGTTCGTTAAGATTAGATCAAATGGGTCGATGGTTCCAGATGGGGATAAAAGCGGGTCAGGGGAAAACAAAGGGAAGGTCTTGGTGCTGCCGATAGTTCTTAGTATGACATTTCTTATTGGCCTCCTCTGCTTATTATTATACTATAACGTTCATAGAAAAAGATCTTTGAAAAGAGCAATGGAGAATTCGTTAATTCTTTCCGGCGCTCCTATGAATTTCAGCTTCCGTGACTTGCAAATTCGGACTTCCAATTTCTCACAGCTGCTTGGAACAGGTAAATTATACTTTTAATATTGGCCCCTTTGCTGTAGAATCAGAGGAACTAAAACAGGGGAAATTATTTTGCAGGAGGATTTGGAAGTGTATACAAAGGAAGCCTTATTGATGGGACTCTAATTGCTGTGAAGAAACTAGACAAGGTTTTACCTCATGGGGAGAAAGAATTTATTACTGAAGTGAACACCATTGGCTCCATGCACCACATGAATCTGGTCCGTCTATGGGGTTACTGCACAGAAGGATCACATCGGTATGCAGTATAAATATGTATAATTTTGCTTTTATTATCCTTATTCTTTTTATTTACTCTTGAAAAATTGTTCATTTGGCAGTCTTCTTGTTTACGAGTTCATGAAAAATGGATCATTGGACAAGTGGATCTTTCCTTCGAATAATTCCCGAGACAGATTGTTGGACTGGTCTACTCGTTTCAGTATAGCCATTGCTATTGCAAAAGGGATCGCATACTTCCATGAACAATGCAGAGATCGTATAATACACTGTGATATCAAACCAGAGAACATTTTATTGGACGAGAATTTCTGCCCTAAAGTATCAGATTTTGGACTAGCCAAATTGATGGGTAGAGAACACTCACATGTTGTTACTATGGTAAGAGGCACCAGAGGATATTTAGCACCAGAATGGGTCAGTAACAGGCCTATAACAGTGAAAGCTGATGTTTATAGCTACGGAATGCTACTGCTGGAGATAATTGGTGGTCGAAGAAACCTCGACATGTCTTTTAGTGCAGAGGATTTCTTCTACCCCGGATGGGCTTACAAGGTAAAAAAAGAAAAAGTCAGCTAAAATAACCAACGGCCAACGGCTGTCAAAACAGCTAATTTTATCGAATATATCCTTAATCATTTGTTTAAAATGTGCAGGAGATGACAAATTTGACGCCTTTGAAAGCAGTGGATCAAAGGCTAAACGGGGTGGTTAAAGAAGAAGAGCTGATGAGAGCACTGAAAGTAGGGTTTTGGTGCATTCAAGATGAAGTATTTATGAGACCTTCAATGGGAGAAGTGGTGAAGATGCTAGAAGGGTCAATGGAGATTAACATACCTCCAATGCCACAAACTGTACTGGAACTAATAGAAGAAGGGTTAGATCATGTGTATAAGGCCATGAAAAGAGAACTAAATCAGTTCAGCTCTTTCACAATCACTAGTCATGATCCATCATCTCAGGCTACTTGTAGTTATTCAACAATGTCGCCTAGATAGCCTTCAGGATAAAGGTTTAACACGCAAATTTTGTTTTCCAATGGAAAATGCTCGTGCTAGGAAAAAAAAAAAAACCACATTCTTATAATTATTCAATTAACAAAAGGAATTAAAACCGAAGCAGGTAGGATTATAAGTCTTTTCTCGCTATTATTGTATCAACTTTAATTGCTTTTGCAATTGTAATATCATTGGCCTGTCTTTTTTTTTTTTTTTTTTTTTTTTAACTCCTAAACTCTAGCTGTCACCCAAGAAATTTTCTGTATACAAAAGGAAATTATTATAAGCTGTAATTTGTTTAACATCTAAATCTGTGATGAGATTTTGAACCATTATCATGTGAGAGTGAGACCTAATATAATAATTTCCTGCTTGTGTAGCGCATCGCCCATCACTTGCAAACAAGCTCTTCCATAAACTCTAATTTTCTGATTTTGACCAGCCCGTTAAGGATTTAGCTGGGTCCCCGAGTCTTTAGCTTAGTGGGCTTACTGGCCCATTCATCTAATCACCACGTCCTGAGTGCGTCATTCAGTATATTTTTAATTTTAAGTTTTAATTATTTATTTTGTTCAAATGAGCTACAATATACAATATTTGCTTCCAATATAGCACCTAAATCTTTTAAATAATATTTTTCTGACTAAAAGTATTGCAAAGTCATATTTTTAGTCAACGAAAGCATGAGATCTAAATTTAAAATGCAAAATAATATAAATTTAATTAAATGAAAATTTTACTAAAGAAAAAATGACATGATAAAACCGATTAATTCGTATCCATTCAATTAATTTATATTTATTTATTTATATTTTAATTATTTATAATTAAATTATAATTATTTAATTGATATATATTATTAATATATATTATTAATATTTTTACAATTCACTGATTAAAGCATTGACTCAACTGTTAAATCAACGATCCATCCACTTCTTCAAAAAAAAAAAGAAAAAGAAAAAAAAAAGAGTCCATCTTCTTGGTTCTTTGCCATGTCCGAGGGTAAATAACAATGCTCCAAAAGAATAAAAAAATAACTTGCGGAGCGTACGTTAGCGGTACAACTTAGCAACGGAAAAAAAAAAAAAAAAAAAAAAAGAAAAGAGAAAAAAAGCGCCAAAGCTCATTCACCTGTCGCTGGACAAATCCCCTAATCAAGCGATCACATCAGTGCAAAGACACGATAAATTGAAGGTACAACTGACTGACCAATTGCCTTACTAATTTTTTTCAGTTCTTTATGCATCAGTAATTCAATAGCCTAAACCCTAGATTCCTGCGTTTCCTCTTCATCTCTTTAGGTCTTTGCTCTTTAATATGGAGAATTTGCAGTACGCGGAGGAGTTGGTGAGAGAGTTCCTAGTTTTTAGAGGCTTTACTAGCACTCTACAAGCTTTCGAGATGGAATTATCTACCGATATTGGTAAAGGGTTTCAAGTGGATAAGATATTAGACTTAATCTTCTCCATTTACATTCCCAAATTTCAAGCAGATAAATTGGTCGGTCTACTTGGTTTCTTCGAGCAGTGTTTTTCTTCGTTGTCTGAGACTGTACTTGTTTCTACTTTATCGAAATTGAAGATTTCTATTCTCCGTTATTATATTGTTTATGCGATGACATCAGGAAGGAAAGATAAAGTTTTGGAATTTTTTGGAATGAATGGGAATGATTTGTTGCAAAGAGGTGGTGATTGGACTCCATGGTTTGGTGGGTTTGTGATGTCTCGCGTTTTAGTTTTTATTTTAGTTTTGATGGACTTGTTTCTCTTGGATTTATTTTATCGAGCTTGTCTTGTAGCTATTCCTTATTTGAAGAATCCTAGCTTGGATCCCCAGTTTCGAATTTATTTCTCCAAGGAATGGTATGAAGCATTGCGCCTTTCTGTGAGGAATTTTTTCAGTGAGATCTTCAATGGTACTCATATCCTTTTGAATGGATTCTTTCTGGGAATGCTTTGCAAGTTTGTTACTTGGTTACACTTGCTATGTCTTATAACAAGTTCCTTAACGCTTCTTGTCTTTTAGTTTCATTTTCTTCTATCTTAAATAATTTTGTTTCGTAAAATTTGCAAAACAAAATTTTGGGGAGGAGGAGGAGGATTGTGTTTGATTATATAAATGCAGCATCCTTTTGTGTTCAGTTGTTTATTCACCGGTGAAAAATGCAAATCCTTTTGTGTTCCAGTATTTATTAACAATCTTATTTGCTTCAATATAAACATGTGGTTTGGAAAATGTTTTTATCTGAGGCCTTTTCACTGTAAGGTTTTATTGTGATCTGGTTGGCGATCAAGGGTGCTATCATTTTATTGCGGGCTTCACGGCCTAAGGTGCACTTTCAGCCCGCTGCAAATGTATATATTACCAGTCTCTTGTCAACTTCCACAAATTACCAACCCATTCATCTCTTAAAGAACTGCCTGCTTCTCCTTGTTGTCATACGGGAAAGTTGTTGCATGTTAAGTATTAAGTTGTGTTTTTTCTTCATAGTAAACTGATGTTGCCAATTCATTCGGAGGATATGTCCTTAACTAAATCACGCATCCCTGCTCTGTTAAAGATCAGTTCAGAAAAGAACACAATCAACCATCTCAAGAAGGACATCAAGCAGTTAAATCTCAAGCTATCACAACTCCAGGCTTTATTAGAGGAAAAAGAGGCTCAGTTGTGCCAGTTAAAGAGGTAGGACTGATATGATTCTCTTGAGACTATGATATTTAGTTACAGGAATATATAATCCGAACTGATGCTTTTTTTGTGACTTAGTAATGCCAACAATTCTGCATCACCGTTGGATGCTAATGTTGGTGAACCCGAGAATTCAACTCCATCAAGTGTTGAGCATGGAGAAAATCCTATGAGAACTGTGGACATTTGTGCTTCTGCTACTCCAAGTAAAGGTGGAACAGAGATGGCTCAAGAAAGGGCTGTAGGTGGACCTGCCAAAGACATACCAGCATTTGGCATGTCCAAGCCTGCAAATGATTCGATCTCTAGGATTGACATTGAATATGGGAAAACTAGTGATGCGACTCAAAAGATCGATATAGACATGTACAATGGTGGGTAACTATTCTATATAACATCTCTTTCATGAATTGAATGTACTGTAATAATTCTCTGACCATCAGAATTTAAATGCGGTTGAGTGACTATCTTCCAAAATTGTAAGATCAGCTTGTATAATAGGCTCAGGACAAGAATGGCAATTTTGAGTTATATTAGTGGAAAGATGAGCAAACTTAATGTCATTATGTCAGTGAGGGAAATACCTTGATTTGTGAAAGTGCGTGTAACTAAAAACAAGAGGATGTTATATATATATATATATATATATATATACATTTGTGCTTGTTACAGTTACTGAAATTTGATGAAAGCCACTATGTTCTTACCAAATATATGTTTGTTGCCTCTGATTCAATCTGACTTTAGTTACTTGAGTAGTGTGGCTGGTTGTCCCCCGATTTTTGAGCTTCTTGCTCGTTGAGTACCTATTGAATCTCATTTTGCAGACAATGGAAGTGAAATACTGGGTGAAGTCGAATTCCCTGAAGTGCAAGTAGAATTCCAGGTGAAATTACTCATGGAAAGTTGAAAATGATATCAGATTCTTCTTTGGTCTTGCAACCTGATCAAAACCTCATTTTTTAGGAGACGTTTTTAGGCCATACGAGTCCAATAAGTCGATGCCGCTTCTCTGCATCTGGGAACAATATAGCCAGTGCTTCTGTTGATGGAACAGTCAGGTATTTATTGTGAAAGTAAGCAACACAATGAAATAGGTTAGTCAGTTTATTTGCATTTTTGTTTAACTGCATCATTGTTTGCTAACTTCCAAATTGCATTTTTGCCTTTATCCATTCGTTTTTTGACAAAGAATATGGACATATGACTCGTCAACTTCGACATCTAGAAATGCAACCATATATTGTGGGGCAGAGATTTTGTCTCTTGATTGGGAATGTAAATCTGATCGCCTGGTATGTATTTTGTCATTTTCTATGAAATACATATTATTTGATGGATAATTTCTTCACCATACGGGATAATTTTGTCTCTTGATTGGGAATGTAAATCTGATCACCTGATAGATTATTCTATTGGTAATTCTTGCTGTTAAGTTCTGTTTTTCTTTGTCTACAAAAGCTTCTCATAGGCACTGCTGATGGAGGCATTAAGGCATGGAATGTTGATGCAAAGCGAGTTGTTTGTGATCTCAATACAAGTGAAGCATTTCCCAGGTGCTTAGTTAGAAAATCGGTCTCTAGAATCCTGGTCTTCCTTCGTACTTTACTTATTATTCTTGCTCTTTTCAGTGTCTTGGATCTAAAATGCAGCCCTGTAGAACCAGTTTTTGTTTCTGCAGCAGCATCTAAAAGGTAATCCCTTTTAGTTTTTTTGTCAAATGAGAGTCTTGAAATATTGAATTATGTGCTTGAATAGAGATATTTCTGTGTTTAATGCTCTTATTTTATTGAGTATGATATGTTAGCTAGCAATTAAGCTCCAGTTGGTAATAAAATTTAAACCAATTTGATTGGAACTATCTCTTCTTGATTACTAAGGAAAAAAAAAATTCGAATCCTTTTGGGGAATTGATTTGACCCTCCTCCTCCCTCTATTCTCAAAAAGAAAGAGACAAAGAAGATCAATCTTTCTTAATTAAGTCGTAATCCTGAGTTATTTGGGTGGGCTATATCCATCTTTTCCCTCTGTTTGGCGGCCCTATCTAGGGTCGTGAGAAAATGCAATAGATGCCATACCCACGACAATTGCTTTTTCTTTTTTTCTCTTATTAGTTATTATTGGTGTTTCTCTCTCTTTAGAGCTAGTACTTTTATGAATCAGTGCCATTTAACATGTTTAGTTGCTTCAATGGAGGATTTCTGTTATTTCATGGTGGTTTAATATTTGAGTAATTCAACCCCAATCTCATGTTTACTTTAGAATGCAGTATTTTCATTTTTTTCTTAAAAATTCTCTCCTCCCTCCCCCTCTGTACATTTTAGCGCTAGAGATTAAGAGTAGCTTATTATATTTGCAGGCATGGCTCAAGCTATCTTGACAGTTTAGGATTTGCTTCCTTAACAGTATGGAACATGAAGACATGGAGAGCTATGGTATGTGCTTTTTTATTTCAGATCATTGTTTTTGAGTGCTGTGACACATCATGTATATGTTCCTTAATGAATTTCACATTTAATGAAGACAGTTCTTCCTCTTGGTGAAGATCCACCTGCAATTACTTCCCTATGCTTCAATCACAATGGAAAGATTTTAGCAGCAGCTGCAACTGATGGAATGATCCACATGTTTGGTATCCTTTTATAATTTTATGGCCTAGTAATTTTACTTTTATTTGTAGTCAATTAGTTAGTTATCAATCCCAATATCCCTAGTTTTAACCTCAATCCCCCAAAACCCAAAAAATAATTTGCTACATTGCCCTTCTGCTCAAAGGAGTGTACCCCAGTGAAAATAAATAGGTGCCTTTGTATGTATAGTTGAGATGTTCTGTGCTTGCACATGCATTCTGCACCTTAACTAGCCAAAGACATGTCTGCCGGTCTACAAATTACTGGGTGGCCTGCACATGATTCTGCTATAAATTCTATTCATTTTGGGCCAGATGAAACTAGCATTTTCAGCTTGGGCTCAGATGGGAAGGTAATTGGCATCTCATATATCATTTTTAGCTTGAAGCTTTGCTATTCGTTGTTTACCATTCTGTTTATTCTTTGGACTAACATATCTTCTTAACAAAGTGGTTCTCGATATGGTTACATGTCATTGTGCTTTTTTTTTTCACCAAATATGCATAATGTAATTACAATTATTTTGGTGGTGTCAGATTTTTGAATGGAGCTTGCAAAACCAAGGTCATGTCCTTTGGTCAAGGAGTTGTAGCAGGTATGTTGATATATAATCTAGGCTTTTAATAGAAATAATTCCCATAACTATTGTGTAATAAGTGGATGTTGATTGTGTTAACAAATGTTGCTGTATTAGGCGTCTGTTTATTTGGCTTAGCATGGCTTTTAGCTGCATGTTTGGTATTTTAGCTTGAGTTATAGAAGGAAGTTCAAAGTGGATTTGATTCTGTAGGTTCTTTGACCCTGAGACCTCAAAATATTGTAGACATGAAATGGCTTTGGATGCCAATGGGAGGAGACTAGTAGTAACATCTGGTGCTGTAAGAGCGCCCATATATCAGGTGAATCTCTCGCTTTCCCCTTTTCAGGACCTAGTAAAACTATGCCTAATACTTTTGATCCATGGACCACAAACTGGGAAATATTGTAGACATCCTTTTAGTTGCTAAATATGTATGTTTGATAACAGTCGAGGTCTCTGCGATTAAATATTTTACTTTGTTAACTTGGCTCAGGTTCGGGGTCATATGAATGGTTTGAGAACTCTTCCACACAGTGCAGCTATAACTACTGTGGATTGGCACCCAACTTTACCCATTTTCTTGACTGGTTCAGCTGATCACTCGGTTCGAGTGACATCATTATCATAATAATCCTCTCTTTTCTTTTCTTCCAAAGACACTTTTTTTCTTTACTATCAATTAGGATGCTAGAAATCAATATAGTGCGAAATGTTTTGAATTTCAGCATTGATCTTGGAACAGTAATTTTTCCCCCCCATTTTGAAAGGGGAGGGGAGGGGAGGGGCATGTTGTAATTTAATCAACTCTGTATTTGTATTATAAATATTATAATGTAATATTCATTCTCATTCTTTGACGTAAATTTGTTACGTAATATTATTATGCAATTCTGAGAAACTATTCCAAGAACCAAAATATCAGCAAAATGTATGGTTAAGACTTATTAACAGATGTCAAAGGAAAAATATAATGAAATACTTCGAGGAGGATAATATAATATCACATTATTACCTACCCAGGTCCTCAAGAAATAGAGGTGGTGCTAGCACTGAAATCTTCACCTTTTGATCTTTGCCATAGCTGTTCCTGTTGTCACAAAGACAAAGCACCAGTCCCTTACTTTGTTCAGGAACTGGAAACAGGCTTCTCTCCAAGAAGGCCGTAGCAGAAAAATTCCTAGAACTCCCCAAAAGCCTACACTGAATCCGGATGCCAAACCACCGTACAACCATTTCCTGAATTCATCATCATTTTCTTCATCTCCCTCGGTATCATCAATTGTTTGTACAACTTGAGGCTCATCATCTCCCGGACATTTTTCTGTCACTGGAAGACCGCATAGTTCCTTATTACCAGCAAATGCTGAACCATCAAAGCTCTGAAGCTGAGTGCTTGTTGGAATTCTGCCTGACAAGTTATTGTAGGAAATGTCGAGGTAACTTAAAAAATTTAGCTTGGTCATGCTGTCGGGAATTGCTCCTGATAAGTTATTTCTGGATAAATCAAGCCACTGCAATTGCTTCAATTGGTCAATTTCTTGAGGAATCATTCCAGTTAAATCATTTCTTGATAAGTTCAGTGCAACCAGGGCTCTAAGACTTGTTATTTCTACTGGAATTTCCCCAGATAATTTGTTTCCTGCAAGATTAATGATCCTAAGCAGTCCCAGACTTTTGTCAAACTTGTATGCTCTTCCTTTCCATCCAATCAATGCCCTATCCACGTAACTGCCTATAAAACCATTATCTTCTCCAGAAGATGAAGGAAATTTGTAACCATAAATATTATTCTCGACTAATTCTTTCCTTGTCATTTGAGTGAAATTCCTGAAGCAATAGGGTATGGTTCCTGAAATGTTGTTGAGAGAAAGGTCTAACAGCCGAATATTTTGTAACCAACACAGTTTGATTGGTATGCTTCCATGAAACTCATTAGACTGTAAACTAAGAAAGGCCAAAGACTGCTGGCTTTCGCCAATCCAGGCAGGTACTCTTCCAGATAAGCGGTTATAACTAAGGTCTAAAAATCTCAACAAACTGCAATTCTTTAATGATAAAGGTATTTCTCCAGAGAAGCTATTATTACGCAAACCAAATGTTTTAAGCAAAGATAGAGACCCCACAGAGGTTGGAATTTTTCCTGATAAATAGTTATCTGCCAAGTTTAGAATAAGTAATTGTTGCCCGTTCATGAAACAATTATCAGGAATGGCTCCGGATAATAAATTATCTGAGAAATCAAGGAAAACCAAAGTCGGACCAATAATTTTACATATAGAAGCGATTGAACCCAAGAACTTATTTTTAGAAAGATTTAAGGTTGAGGTGTTATATGGAAGGCGTGGCAAAGCACCTTTAAACAGGTTTGAACTCAAATCAATTCCAGGGTTACCATAGAATTTCGAGGATAGATCTGGCACCATGCCACTTAGCAGGTTGTGAGATATATTTAGGTAAAAAAGTCTTGGAGGTAAGTTCCAAAACCAGTTAGGAACAGCATCTGAAATTTCAGCTTCTGAGATATCAAGAACTGAATAGTTCTTTTGGGTTTGAAGCCATTTCGGAAAATGAGGCCCTAAATTGCAGGACCAAAGTCCTATTATATCCAACTGAAAAGGAGGAATCCAGTCGGGTTTGAATTTCAAAGCAAGAGGGTTATCATTAAAGTACAACTCTTTTAATCGGGAAAGCTTCGAAAAATGAGCTTCAGTAATCACACCTTGGAAAGAATTATGGGAAGCATAAAAATACTCGAGCTTAGACAGCTGTCCGAAACTTTCTTTGATAGTTCCATTTAATAGATTTTCAAAAATGCATAACATCTTCAATGAAGGAAACATAGTAAGATCAGGTAATGATCCTGCTAATTGATTGCCAGCCACATCCAAAACAAGAAGATAGGAGATATTGCTGAAAAATTCTGGAAAAGAGCCATTTAGCTGATTACCATAGACAAACAGTTCTTTTAAAGAAGGAAATTTTGTAATATCAGGTAATGAACCATAAAGATGATTCATTTCTAACTTCAGAATCTTCAACGAGTTCTTTGCGCAGCCAGACAAGTGTTCAAGAAACACAGGTAGCTGTCCTGTAAGATTGTTGTTAGACAGGCTCAGCGTATGTAAACTACAGAAATTTCCAAAAAAGTTAGGAATTTTGCCTTCAAGTTTGTTGTGGCTGACATCAAAAGACTGTAAGCTTGAGAGATTCCTAAGCTGATATGAGAGACTTCCAATAAAACCAACATTGGAGATATTCAAATATCTTAATTTACTAAAAGAACCATTCAAATTTGGGAAAAAGGTCCCTCCAAAATCATTGCCGCTAAGGTCCAAATAGTTAAGATGTTGTAATTCAAGCAATGAATTACTAATCTTACCTCTCAGGGGCTTGTTGTTAGTACCAGCAAGCTCTGCTACTGGAAGATCAAGAATGATGATGTGTCCAGTTTGGTTGCTGCATCGAATCCCTTTCCATTTGCAGCAATCTTTCTTCTCTTCTTCACTACCCCAAGAAGAGAGATGACCATAATCATCTATAAGCTCTTCTTTAATCTGGAGGAGTGCTTGTCTCTCACTCTCTATGCACTGAATATGACCGTCTCCAATTCCAAGAACTGGTTTCAAGTGCACAACAAGCATAAAAGCGGCACAAAGAAGGCAAAAGGACTTTGTATGCATCATGATCATGGAAAAAGCAAACAAGGTGGAATTGTAAGCAACCATAAACTTTCGTATAGAGAAAAAGAGGGAAGTTGAGTTTGTGATATCCATAGCTTAACTATATATATTGCAAAAATTTCCTAAGTTTTCATGTGGGAAAGCAAATAGAGAGGGTCAAGGTAAAATTTCTTATTTTCAAAAGTTGGTATTTGACCAAATTAAAAAACGACAAGAGAAAGAAAACCAAGTGTTTTTGATGTTATGAAGAAGTATATTATTTTCCCATTGGCCAGACGACCGTGAAGAACTGAATTGTACTGTTCTTTTCAAGTCTATATAAACGAAAATGCAAGAAAGAAAAAAGGGGTTGCTCGCGTCGAGTCTAAGCCTACAATTCCTTGAAATATCCTTTTTCTGTTAATTTTCCAGGATGAAAAAGAAATCGTTTCAAACTAAAACCCGCGGCGTGTTCATCATGCCGTTCGGCTAATTTGATTTTAAAGCCCACAGTAATAGAAGAAAGCCTAAACTCATGGAGGCCCATTAAATATATCCTATTGCATGTGATTCTAAAATGCTGTTTATCTCGTGGGAGTAATCTGATCAAGAGCCCAAATTAGAGATAAGCATAGGAAGGAAACGCGAATCAAACCGCAGACAGCACATGACGTTTTTGTCCTGTTGTAGAAAAAGGACCGAGTTAGTAAACTTGCCCAAATTCAATCCATTGGATTACCGTTGATCAAATTAATTAAAGTATAATATATTTTTTAAAAAACTATTCTTACTTTATATAAATTTTAACTTGAATATGTAATTACCGAAATTATCATTTTTCAAGCTAGATTTACATGGTTTTGGTGTAAGATTTTATATTTTATTTCGTCTTAGCCACATTATTTAATAAATGAAAATGACCTTTTATACGAGAGAAAAAAAAAAAAAAAAACTATAGAAAAAGCAACTACACAATATAAGAACGAGTGATTTCAACTATTAAAGTACTCAATGGGAGAGAGAGAGAGAGAGCTATTGATGCTTCGTTTCAGTCATCATCAACGTCGTCAATTACCATCCTCAGCTTTCTCCTAAGTGGAGTAGTTCTAGTTGCCGACTCAGCTGCCAGTTCAGCATCATCATCCCCGAAATCTGCCAGTGCATCTTCTTCCATTTCTTGATGTGCTAAATAATGCTTGTCTGAGGTATTTTTACTGATGCTACCAATTCCTTCAGGTTCTGAAGCATCTTCCTGTCTGATGTCGAGAGCTACGTCCTCGTAAATCCTTTCAACGTCCCTAGATAACAGAGGCAAGTTCAACATCATATTTATGTAACCAAACAACAAATGATTCTGAGAATAATTTATTAGCCGTAGCTCCTCATACCGCTTTATTTTTTCAGGTAAAGGATATACCTTTCTGCAATATCTTCAGGAACTCCATCACTCGAGTTTTCCGTATTAGATGTTGCGATCATTTTACTTTCTGCTTTTGGATGCCGCTTCCTCATTTTACTGCGTCCAAAAAGATAAATCAAGTAGAACAGGATGCACATGAGTAAAACAGTGCTAAGCATAGATATCAGCGTGATTAGCATACAAAGCAATACCTATAGGAAAATCAAAAAGTAATAACACTGCATAACCATGCTTAAGAATTATTCCCAAGCACCAACTCAAATTGAACACAAAAGAAAGAAGAAAAACACACCGATTACAATACATTTCCCCCAGGGGCATTATAGAAGTGATAATTCATCAAAGAAGAGACTTCTCTTTAACATCTCAACAAAAGCAACCATTGAATAAACACTGGTATGCAACTAAATTACAGGATGAACCAGTATTTTTTTGGCTGATGAAAAGGAAATCATTATACAAGCATGTAATTACCGAATGGTGACACAAAATAAAGAAAATTTTACAAAACATGGCAAGCTAATCTTTAAAAATTTTATAAAAAATAGCGGGGACTAATAGCCAAAAATAGAACATATTATCACAAATCCTGCAGTATAGAAAATTGTGCTTTTGGGAAGAGAAAGAGGTTTACCTGAGAACAGAATCTAAAATTTCATTATCAGATAAATCTCCCTCATTATTCTGTGCCTCCTTAAACAATCTGTCATCACCTTTGCTTTTATGCCTGAAAATTGAAAAAACAAATCATTTGATCCCTAATTGAGCTTATCTCAACTTGTAGTGCTATAGGTAATCAAACTTTGGAAGAAAATGAAAAGAACATCAGGTTTGTGAAATTCAATCAGCACAGCCTGAGCCAGACTGCTTTTGTTAGTATCAACAATTGGAACTTTTGTTAGTTTAAAATGAAAGGGTGAGTTTAAAATGTTGGAACTTTTGTTAGTATCAACAATTGGAAACAAATGAGCATTATAAAGAATAAGGCATGACAGCTTATTCCATATTTTGCCTGTTGTCTGTGACACACGTTAGTAGAAAGATAGAACGAGATACATACCTTAGAACAGAGCTTAGGAGTTCATCATCAGAGTTGCCGGATCTCTCTCCTGTGTTGGACAGCTCACTTAAAGATCTACAATTATCCTTGTTTCTTTTCCTAAAATTCAAAGTAATGCCCAGTCAAGTCAATTTCAAGCAGCACACAGCTTAAATTTACCAGTATGTCTTAGCAATTCATGAAATAGCCAGCAAAGTCAACAAAAATTCTCAAGAAATTGAAAAAACACTATGCTCATTTTCACCACATATACACAGTGAAGCAAAGATCTGCTTTAGCCAATGGATAAGAGAAAAATCAAATGTCACTTGGAATAAAAAATAAATGATTATAAGGCTATGCACATGTTGGAAAAGGATCAACCACCTTAGGTTAAGAAAATATCACAAGTAATCATAGCGGGTTATGAGTTTTCCATTTAACTCAAGATTCCATTCCATAATACTAGCAACAGTTCATGAAGGAGGGACTTCACCAACTTTCAATATACAAGACCAAGCGCCACAACCACCTAGAACTAACACAGAGAAACCTCCTCAGGATAAATTATAAGATCATACTCAAAAGTATAGTGAAAGTCCAAATTTTGTAATTGTACACACCTCTTCCTCAACGATAACAATGTTTCATCATCGGAATCCTGTCTTTCTCCAATTGAAAATTCATTTATTTCCTCATCCCTTAGATGTAATTTTGCTTCAGACTTCTTCTGACGAGGAACGCGCAGGCCAAGTTGCTTGAGCTTTCGGGAAACTTGTGCAGCTGTGAAAGAATTATCAGCAGCCAGTGCATTTGCAATCATATAGCTGCACCTTTTATGCTCTTTAAACCTGAGCGCAGTATGGAAAGTTCAAGTCAGAAGATTAAGAAGAAAAAGAAAAATCAAAGATAGAGCAACAATAATTTTGTCTTGCAAATTTAGCATCTTATGAGATGGAGAGAAAATTTAAGAATATGCTATAAAACAATAACCAGGATTAAATCTAGATTATATCAAATACAACCCTTCAATCAATACTCACTGCTCAAATAAAGCTCTAATCATTTCCTCCTGATCTTTGCTGAAGGCAGACACTCTTTTCCTAGTAGTCCTGTTAAAAAGAAAGCATGAGTATATCAACCTAAAATGGGAAAAGAGAACCATTTTACCAAAATTTCAATTCTACAACATGAAATTAGCATAAGCTTTGCATCATGCCTTTCAAGTTTAGAGCTGCTTCAAGAGTAAAAGGAATCAATCTTCAACAGAAAGAGTTGAAATATTCTTTTTATTCTTTTAAGAAAGAGTTGAAACATTCAGCATAAAACAAAGTATACAACAAGTAACGCTTGAAAAACAAAAGCTCATAAATACTCACAAGGATTGCTTCAGCAAGGTTCTATCAACATCAACGGAGCTATTAAGATCATTTTCTTTTTCTGCCATCCTTCCTTTCTCCTCAGGTTGAGAGGAAGTAGAAGAAAATGTTCTATCAGCATGTCTCATCCTTTTTTTCGGTACAACTTTCAATCCCAGCTGCTTGAGCTTGTTGAAAACTTGCACAGGTGAAATATGACCAGTGGAATCCAGGGATTCCGCAATCAGACGACTACAATTACTATCATCCTTATATCTGCAGTAATCTCATTAGTTAAAACAAAATCAATGAATGGTTTCAGAAGCTAAATGAGAGAGGAGAGAAAGAAGCAGTGTAAGAGTAGGGTAATTCAAATTTTATGGAAATGCATAGCAATTATTCAATGCATCCTAGAAACTAGGAGCAACAGTAATGCATTTCTGCATCCATCATGAATGAAAAGATGTCTCATGTAATCTTGCCAGGAAAAATTTGTAATTCTTTCAACTTTGTTAAGACACACTTACTTGTCATAGAGATCCTTTATTCTCATCTCCAATTCATCAGTTAGAACGAGTCTCCTCTTTCTTTTGGAAACCCTTTCAGTTTCATTTTCCACAGTATTTCCTCCACTGTAAGAGCCAAATACACACAGTAAATTTAGGCAAAATTAAGTTTCCAGAACATCCAAGTAAAAGTTTCCAAACATCCCATTAATCAATAGAGAAAATGCACATTATCTTTTTTTTTTATTATTATTTAATGCAAATTGGAAAATGCTATATTAATCATAAAAGGGCAATAAGCAATTTGGAATAAATGTCTTACTTCTGATGTGGTTCATGAGAGATTACGACATCTGCTTCATCCTCACCCAGTGCATCTGCTAAGCTACTGCGAGTCCATCCATTTGCCTGCGTTGATCCATTTCCTCCCTCATCAGAAACATTTCCCCATTTTCTAGTTTCCTTCTTTATATGGCCAAGCTCATGCAATAAATATTCAGCATTAATGTACTGGCATTCCCTACGGGACTTCCAAAAGAGAATTTCCACAAATAGAAGGGGTTGATGCTTCATCTTTCTTAGCATTCTTCTAACCAAACTAGTCAGGAAATCAACTATATTTGCATATTCCTTGCAGGGACAAGACTTCTGCTCGTCCAGGATGTCATAGAATGTTGTTAGCAGTGATAACTGCACAAATTTGTCAAACATTATATTGTTTGAGTGGTGATCATATACAACAGTACAATAATCTCAAGAATGAATAGCTTTCTATTAGGTAACCTGATATAGCATTGGAGAAAGATCCAGGTCATCAGTGATCCTCTGCAACATGCAAATGATGTGGTGATTCATACTGATAGAATTACTCTTGTAGAACCTAAGCAACCAGCACAAATTCCGAATAATGTTGTGGTTTGCAAAAGCTGATATTAAGGTGGAGACCTTAAAGTCAACTTCAAAAGTCGAAGTGGGCTGCTCATCACCAGAAGAATCATCCGAGCTGCAATTAAGATCATCCTCATCAAGAATTTGCTTATCTATTTGAGGAAGATTCCCAGCAAGATTTTCCATCTCTGGGACAGATGTCTCAGGTTTGTCAACCAGAATAGCATTATTGACATTTTCTTGATTATCAAGGGTTGTTTTCTTTTGAATTTTCTCTTGCAATATGCTCTGGTCATTTAATTCTTCTGCATTAGAAGAAACGACATGGTCCTGAACGGTAGCTTCATCTCCAGAAAGTCCATTTTCAGTTTCCTTCTTGTCAATTGGTGCTTTCTTCTTTCTAACCTTCCTTGATCTCTTAGAAACCTTAATTATGAAACAACAAGCAACAGTTTTTACTTTTTGATCACTACAACAGGAAAACTCTTCTAAAAGAGAAGGCAGAATGCAACCATACCAATTACAGCATTTTAAATAACATCAATTGAAAATGAAAACGAGACTGCACAATAAAAATGGTAACATTTGCAATAAAGGACAAAACAAAAAAAAAAAAGTTTAAAAATTGTCTTCCAAGGAGAAAGCTTCAAGCTTATGGATACATTCACAAGTTCACAAGTGAAAAAATAAATTCCAGCAATATGGTCACGCATATCCTTTCACAAATATACATAGATTTGCACCAAAATTACAAGAATACAAGCAGGCTCACAAAAAACAGCAATAATATATAATCAGTTAATATGACTTGCCTAAGTTTTCTGAGTCAATGAGTTTAGAAGGAACTTAAACACCCCCCCCCCCCCCCGACACCCAAAAAACAAAAAAATTTAGCAGTACCATTAGATTACATCAAGTATAAATTATTATTACCGTGAGAAACATGACAAAATTATAACATGCATGGCAGATTGTGCTAAAACTTCAAGCTAAATGATACCTTGTATATATTTTCTTGCACATTTTTTTTCAAAGTGTAGCATACGAAAACGTGAAAAGCTTTCTGCTAGAGTGGAATGGCTGATTTAGTTCATTTCTTAAAGGATTTCTCTTAAGAAAGTACCATGTTGGCATCTGCTTAATGCAGATTGAATTCAGGTTTGATGCAATCCTGTAGAGATTAGTTGACTTACCCTTAATGTGCCACGCCTTTGAAGATTCTCCATCAGTCTTACCATTACATGAATCATTTCCACCAAGTCTGCAAGATCACTGAGAAGAAAAATAATGAATACAACAGAAGTAGTAAGATGTGGAAGACTTGGAAGAACCACATTTCAGCATGCACATAGCCTTAATCATGGTCATTCACTATAAAATAAATATTCACATTAAAAAATATCCAAGGGATATGAAGAAATGTAGTTAGTTGACTAGACAAAGATCATTACTAGATATACAAGTAAAAAGACGAAACATATGGATTTCAATCAAATTAATTAGCTTGGTTAAGATCGAGAGTTGCGAAAAGATGCATTTATATTGATTGTTCAAAGAGATGCTTCCTTAGTACACCACATCTAGTGGAAAAAGGATTTAAGAATAAGGTAAAGAGCAACCACATGGTAGCAAGGAACTGATTGTCACAAGTCCGGCAAAAGTGGTTGTAATTCAAACAACCACCTAAAGCTACCCAAGGACTGCCACATGTGATCCATCTAGGTATACAAGCCTCCTATAGCAAAATTACCTTGACTACATATCATTTTGAACTATGTTCTTATAGCCCACCCAATTCCTGCAGTTTCTATGATGTGTGATTCTACAACCAAGAGAAAATGCCCATGCCATTAATAGAGTATTCTCAAGTCCTGCGATAGAGAAAAACCTTTTTGACTGTTTATGAGTGTCAAATGATTTGATCAGGCTCAAGAGGAACTGAGTCATCCCTTGATCAGTTTGATCATAGAATAACTTGTAAAGCAAGATGCGAGCTGTCTGAGGCTCTCTAGAATCTTCTGGCAATAACTTAAGAACCAAATCCAACATGCGGATCTGCAAGAAAGAAAAGGAATAACTTGAGCACCCATCTAACACGTAAAACTGCACAAAAGAAAGACCTATAGAGAAGACATTAGGATGATGTAACCAAAGTTTGTATCCCCTTTTCCATCTTACATGTTGAATTTGGAAATCACGTTTCTCGATGATGTGTTAACAGGATTTCTCCAAAGCTAGAGAAACACATTTTCAAATCCAAGTAGGACATGAACCATAGAAAGGGGCAATTTACATAAATGGTGTCAAAAAAAAAAAAAATTATGAAAATAGTGTGGTTTTGAAATATTCACAAAGATGGTGTGAATTTGACCTTTCAAAGGCAATTGTTTACATTATGAATGTATCCTACCAATAGTTTTGCTACGATTTTAACAAGAGCAATTTATTTAAAAAAAAATTTGTACAATGAGAGGCAGAGAAATTGTTTTTGCATAGTGCACACTTACCATAATTTTCATAAGAGAACCTGCTGCAGATAGAAATTTGAAATCATTTGTTTCCTTCAAGCCATCAAATGCATTGCGCCATCTTGAGGTGACAAGTAAAAACATTGATTCATTCATTGTTGCTGCAATTGGTCCACACATATCACCGTTGAACAATGTGCTATCAGCATATTCATTTGCAAAGCTGTGAGCATTGTCTTTTTCTCCACTTGGCTGTTAATGACAGCATCCACAAACAGTTGGATTGCATCTAATTTCTAATACAAAATGAAGCAAAATAGTATTTGACAAGAAATAAGACAAGCTAGTAATCAAGACCCAAAAATGTGCACACAAACATTATGAAGTACTGAATCTATCGGTTTCAAATAAAAATATTTTACTACTATTGATGCTTATGCAGAATGCTCTAGTAATACATTTTAAATAATGTAGGTAAAGTCTTTAAAATCTCTTATGATATTTAAACACAAATGATGATGATCCATTTGGACAAGCATAATTGTTACAGATGTTGATACTGTGTATGCCGAGAACAAAACAATAAAAGATACAATGAATAGAAAAGGTTTTACAGCCATAACCTCCCTACATCTCACCTTGTAAGTCAAAAACTTGTTATATTGGAAGGAAGTAACAAATTGAGCAACGTGGAAGAAAATGACAATATCACTCTTCTGAATTGCGTGATGCTCCTTTTCAATGTCTTCACAAATTGTCTGCATCAAAACTGATATTGCATTTGGTTCAGGATGGGTTTGAAATAAACCCAAGCAAAGATAAAGGTAAAGCAAACCAAAGGTAAAGTAAAATTTAATTCAGAAGACATACCATTGTAACCCCCTGATAAAAACTGGTTCAGAAAATCATGCAACAAAACCAAAATGTCAGCCTTCATTGAAGGTATTATCCCATGATCCCACACAATCTTTTTAGTGGAACTTCTTTGAATTTTATGAGGTTTGAGCAGGATATTCTCAGTAGCAGAACTTGGATTTCCTTTATATACTGCTTTAGAGCCATCCTGTAGAATATAACCACTGAATGAATTTTATAGAAAATAACAAGAAACCCTTCAAAAGCATCAAAAGTTCAGAAATTACATACTATAGTAAGTCGTGTAAATGTTCCACTAAACTGTGAATGGCGCGCCACGTTCCGTAGTCCGGAAAGCTTTCTTTTCTCTTCTGCTTCCATGATGGATTTCAGACTGTCAAGAGAAGCTTTGGTGTCTCCACCCACCTACCAAATCAAACTTATAAGGCACAGAGTAGCATGTTATTGAATAAGCACCTAAACACAGGATATACTCAACAAATTGGAGAAAATCCAAAAAATTAATAGTACTCTAGGAACTTTGGCCGTGTAACCTGACTCCAGATCTAATACTACAGGAATTTTGGGTTTGTATACTTGGTTTTTAGTAAAATCAAAGATCAAATTTACAAATGTAAAGCTAGTATTTGCCAGCATTTCTCCTTTTCCTGTTTGCTTAATTTTCTTTCAAATTAAGCAAGGACTTTTCTACTAATTGCAAAATGATGATTATTGCAGAGAAAATAGAGACGCACCAACCTTGGAATCCTTTAGATGTGCTTTGGCAATCATCTCTGGCTCTTGACCCATAAAAATGTAATGGAAAATTTCTAACAGAAGTAAGTTATCCTGACGGAGATATCCACGAGAACCACAAACTTCCTGATTTATAATTACAATAAGATCCATTACATTTTCATGGAACAAAAGTTCCAGAAATTTATCTCTTAAAGACAAAAGATGGCAAGCAGAACCCCCAACTTTTTGCGGCAATGAAATGTCTTGGATGGCAAGCATATTTCGAAACAGCGTGAGTACCAGTTGGACCAATTTCCAGTCATCCTCGGTGAATAATTCGCTGCAGCAAAGGGTGCATGTCGATAACGCAAAGATTATAAATCATACAAACAACCCACATGCAACTAAAAGCTAAAAACTGTATCAAGTGTGAATCTCCCTTACCGTTCCAAATTTTCAAGTGGGCCTTCCAACAGTGTAACAATAATCCCAACAGTCTGACTATATGTAATAGCAGACTTCAAGTCCCAAAGGTACTCGATCTGCTGAGGAATATCGCTTGATGAAGGTTCAATTGGCATGGTAAGGAACACCAATACCTTGACTAAAATAGTAGAAATAAACAAAATTATCAGAAACTGAGCCATCAGCACAAAAAAGAAAATGAAAAAAAAAAAAAGACGAAACGATAAAAGTTGCACAAACCGGCATTTAAGACCAGGTTGCTATCATCTCGACAATACTGAATAATAGGGATCAAATCCTTGGACACTATCTTCCATTTACAAATTTGCTTAAATACTTCTCGCGTCTGTGCATCATCCCGCCTTAAAAATCTCAGCAAATCCTTTAAATTTTCTGCATACGTGTTACGAGATTTAAATTAGCAACAACTCCCAATTAATTTACAAGCCAGATGTACTACAATTTGTGGATTTTTTTTTTTTTTCTCGTCAACCAAACAGATTATTACTTGATTATGGAGATTTATAACTGATACCTACCTAGGCAGTTCTCGCCCTTCGAGTAGCCAATGCGCTTGCCAGTTTCCTCTTCTTCGGCGATGCCAAGACCAGCACATATAATAGACAAAGCTTCCATATCCATTTTGGCAAACGCTGGGGAATTGAGTAGGATACGATTGGAGTTTGAAATAATTGTAATTTTTAGAGATAGAAGAGTAATGGATATGAGATCTGAAGTTAAGTTGCGATAACAATAAAATTTGAGAAATCGAGAGGGAAGGACTGACGAGACGAATGAGATAGATCGGAAATGTGATTAGGGCTTTTGTGGCGCGAATGGAGACGAAAATTTTCCCGCGCTCTCGACTTCGAGTACAAAGTTTGGGACTGGACTCGATGTGGCTGAATAGTAGAGAAGCATGTTACGGGCCTGGCCGCCTCTAATTATAGATGACTCGTAAGGTCTAACCCATTCAAAGAAAGTTTACGGATTGGCTATAATCATGAACCCATCAAAAGGAGTTGCTGCCGAGTAAAAATAGTTTATTCTTCTTATAAGTCGGTTTGATTTGGATTAAAATAATAATCAAACTAAATTTAAAGTAATGATTTGAAAAAATTAAATCAAATCATCAAAAATTTCAAATTTAATTAAATTTTTAATAGTTATTTTAGTATGATTTAATTTGATTTGGCGGTTTGAAATGAAGAGATTAAACATCTAATTCACATAGTTAATAAATATGAAAAAAAATTAATATTAGATCTGTGTCCAGCAATATCATCGTTGTGGCATTTCTTACCAACTTGGCCAACTTGGTTGCTCCAGAAGCATTGCTCCAGCCATAGTAGAGTAGGCAAGGAAGGTGATAGGTAGAAATGGTTTTCATTTTTTCCCGATATAAATGCGATTAAATAAAAAATGATAATAATAATAATAATAATAACAATAATTAACCCAAAGCGTCAATTTATCACTAGGGCAAGAAAAGTCGTTAGGTAGGAATGTGTTTCCCATGCAAATCAAGCTGAAATTATTTTATTCTGCCAAAAAAATTGGGGAAATAAAAAGGATAAACTATTAATACCAAAAAAACAAAAAAGGATACAGTATGTTTACGTCGTCGTTTCATAAGGTCGCACTCGCCCATCACAGGGACTCCAAAGTGAAAGTCCAAATCGAACTCCCTGTTTTGAATAAAGTTAGCGGAAAATAAAGAAAACCAAAATCCTTCATTTCTTCGATACAAACTAAGCTCCCTTCATCACTTCCCACCTCCCTCTTTAATTCCGCCTCCTTAGTCTTTCCCTTTCCGCCAAAGTTAGTGGCGATTTCTCCAACATCATTAGCCAGAAGGCGACACACTCAACCTCTTTGTCCCTCTCTTAGTCACCTTTAAACCCGAAAGAAATTTCTTTTCCTCAGCAGAGCTCTCTCTGAAAATCTCTATCTAGAATTTCTTTCTACAATGGCTCAAGTGGTGGCTACCAGATCGATTCAAGGTTCATTGTTGTGCCCTAGCACTGGATCCATACAAGAGAGAGTTGATAAGCTGAAGCCTTCAAGTTTTGCTTCGAAAGTACTGGCACGCGAGGACAACAAGAAGGAGAAGAACGGCCTCAAAATTGCTCGTAGAACCACGCAAATCGTGGCGGTTAGTAGATCTGCTCGTGTTGAGACTGAAGTTATTCCCGTGTCGCCTGAGGATGTACCACAGGTCACTACTATCCTTACTCATTATCCTTGGTATTGCTCTTGTTTAGGAAATGTGTGGTTGCCGTAGCAATATAAGATCGTGAATTTATTTGATTCTCTTCATTTGATACCCGAGGAAGCATATGACTGAGCATAAATTGATTGAGTTGGTTTTTTCGTTGCGTAAAAATGGAGCCAAAAAAAAAAGTAAATGTGAATTTGAATGTACAGGGTACTGACCTTTTCTATATTAATCAATGCTTATGGATATTTGTTGGGGAAGGCTTGGCTGAATACTCTCACTCATGAATTGGCTTGTCTATCCTTCTTTAACCAGAGAGAGGAGCAAGTTCTGCATTTACAGCAATTAGGCGACACATCAGCGGGTATGTGGTCCAAGCCCACAGTTAGACGAAAGACAAAGATTGTTTGCACCATTGGTCCTTCAACCAACACAAAGGAGATGATATGGAAGCTGGCTGAGGCTGGGATGAACGTTGCTCGAATGAATATGTCTCATGGAGACCATGCATCTCATAAGA